>NC_052100.1:31442434-31539934 GCF_015852505.1 Tachyglossus aculeatus
AAACCGACGTTTACGCTGATAAAGGGTGCCACCCCAGGGGTATCTGGGATCTTCTGGACCAGTTCCTGGTAAAGTATCTCTAGAATACAGCCCAGTGCATGGATTCAAATGGAACTGTAAACAAGACCTGAGAAAAGCCTCTTCCCTTGATTCACCTTCCCAGCTCATTCCCGGGAAACAGTACCCTTCTCACACACACACATACGTACAAACACACACACACCCCCCACTGCTCTGCATCCCATAGCAACTTCTCTGACCATTATTTCTTCCATGATTGTCCACCTGCAGACCACTCTCCTCCCCACCCTCTGGTCAACCCTAGTGCTCCTTTGTGGGCTGGGAATAGTTGGCTGTGTTGAATCTTTGACTTGCTTCTTCTTCTCCTCCTCCTTCTTCTTGTTAATAATAATTATAATAATAGTATTTGTTAAGTGCTTACTATTGTCTTATCATTATTAATACTACTACTAAAATTATTAAGAAGGATAATTATTACTATTTTTAATAATAATAATAATAATGGTTTTTGTAAAGTGCTTCCTCTGTGTCAAGCACCATACTAAGCACTGTGATAGATACAAATAATCAGGTCCTACATGGAGCTCACAGCCTAAATAGGAGGAAGAACAGGTATTAAATCCTCATTTTGCAGATGAGGGAACTGAGGCATAGAGAAGTTAAATGACTCTCCCAAGGTCGCTCAGCAGGTAAGCAGCAAAGCTGGGATTAGAACCCAGTTCCTCTGATTCCTAGGTCTGTGCTCTTTCCAGTAGACCACACGGCTTCATTTTCCTTCTTCTGAAGAGTGTGCAGTGTATCTAGATTTTGAGCTCCATGTGGGGCGGTAATTGTGTCCACCCTGATCACCTTGTATTTACCCCAATGCTTAGTCCATTGCTGGCACATAATAAGCATTTAACAATTGCCCCAGTTATGATGATTATTATTAGTAGTATTGCTGAGAGGAGAGGTTAAAACAGAGGTAGCCAACCTTGGATCACAATATCAGGCCCTCAGTCAGCAACCCAAAATAAGAGTCCCACAAAATCAAAGCTACTAATTAAGGCCCATAACACCAATTAATTACAATGGCTGTACTATCCTCCCAACAATGAACATTAAAAGTTAATGTTTCAGAATATCTTTCCTTTCCCATTTTGTGGATTTATTTTGATTTTAGCTTTGCCTTGGAAATTTGAAGTTAGTAATGCATTTATAATTCATTTAATTGTATTTATTGAGTGCTTACTGTGTCGGAGCACTGTACTAAGTGCTTAATGACTGTAGTCTTCTGCCCCACACACAATTTGTGATGAAAGAGAAGATCGGGTGGGTGTTCTGGGGAGCTTCTATTGGCCGCTTCTACATCAGGAAGGGTGAAGAGGGGCAGCAGCAAATTTGGCCTACGATGTAGCTGAGGCTGGAGCTGGGGCTGAGCTTGAGGCTGAGGCTGAGATTGGGACTGAGGCTGTGACTGTGACTGTTTTGTACTCCAAACAGCAAGAAGCCTGAAACTCCGCTCTGCTACCCACATTATCTGTTATTCTCCGTGTATGTACCACTTGTCCTTGTCTCTCATATTTTTCTTATGTTTTTATGGTTTCATCTTTCCTTACATATCAGGTGCCAGTCTCCTCTCTATTCTTAAGGAAGCATGCTTAATTCCCCTCTATGTGTTTTTCCCCTGTATATATGTATATATGTTTGTACATATTTATTACTCCATTTATTTATTTTACTTGTACATATCTATTCTATTTATTTTATTTTGTTAGTATGTTTGGTTTTGTTCTCTGTCTCCCCCTTTTAGACTGTGAGCCCACTGTTGGGTAGGGACTGTCTCTATATGTGGCCAACTTGTACTTCCCAAGCACTTAGTACAGTGCTCTGCACACAGTAAGAGCTCAATAAATATGATTGATTGATTGATTGATTTCCCCAGCACCTAGCACAGTACTTTGCTCCGAGTACTATCACTCCTGCCACTTGGTGAGTCAGGCAGTAGAATGTTTCAAATGTCCATTCTAGATGTGTTTTCCAGGGTGTAGGATGACCCCCCTCGAGGGCAGGGGGATGTTTAGGGGTGAGGTTTCCAAGCAAATATGATTCTGTACCTTTCCTTTCTGGGGTATTGGACCAAACTCCATCCCTGGCCAAGCAAACCTGGATTTTTAAGCATGACTCCTCATTTTTGTTTAATTGAAGTGATGCATCTGAGTGAATCTGTTTGTTGAAACAAATTCTGTGCAGAAAAAAATCCTTCCAAAGATGCATCTCCAGCTGTCCCCACCCCGGACAGATGTTCTCATAAACCCAGAGCTGCGGGCCACACACTCCCCCCCTCCTCTTCTTTTCCTTCTCCACAGCTCAATTAAGCAACATGTTTCTGTCTCCCCCCGCTCCTTTATAGCTTGCTCTCCTGTGGACCATTCCTTAGTGTTTCCATCTCGTACCTCAGCCTCCTTGGCACGATGGGGAAGCACATAGGTTTTTCCAGGGAAAATTCACCCGTGAGCATGTGTGTGTGCGTTGGTGTGGATGGATGGCGTCTGGGTATCCAAGCAGCTGCTGTGTGGGCTGCTGAGGGAAGTGTACGCAAGCCAAAGGTGGAATAAACAAAAGACAGGTACAGTGATGGACTACCTCAGATCCTGCAGCAGGGCAGTGGCCCTTTGGGAGGTGGCCAAGGGTGATGGACGGCCTAGTGGATGGCTCTCCAGAGACAGGCAGCTCTTAGGCAGTGGGGGCTTTGGCAAGATTAGGAGACCAAAGGCACATGGAGAATCAGTGACAGACACTGCAAGGAAGAAGTCAAGTGACCTAATGGAAAGAGCCCTGGCCCGGGAATCAGAGGACCTGGGTTCTAATCCCAGCTCTGCCACTTGTCTGCTGTGTGACCTTCGGCAAGTCACTTCACTTCTCTAGGCCTTAGTTCTTTCATCTGTAAAATGGGGATTAAGACTGTGAACTCCATGTGGACATGGACTGTGTCCAACCTTCATTCATTCATTCAAACGTATTTACTGAGCATTCACTATATGCACAGCACTGTACTAAGCACTTGGGAGAGTATAATATTACAATAAACAGACACATTCCCCGCCCACAATGAGTTTAAAGTCTAGAGGGGGAGTTTACAGCTTGTATCTGCCCCAGTGCTTAAATCAGTGTCTGGCACGTAGTAAGCGCTTAACAGTTACCACTGAAAAATTAAAAGGGCAGTGGTGGGGGGAGTAAATTCAGAGAATAGTAGGATGAGTAGACACAATCCCTGCCCTCAGGGAGCTACCAGTCTTTGGGAAAGAGGCTTCCACAGAGACGGGGCTGCTCCTCCCCGGCTGACTGCTCTGCAGTTGCCACCAGGGTTACTGCCCACTGACACGTCCAAAGATGCTCTGGGCTGGGCCTCTGAGTGAGCCAGCACAGCATCACCCCAACGTGACTTTTAGACTGTGAGCCCACTGTTGGGTAGGGACTGTCTCTATATGTTGCCAACTTGTACTTCCCAAGCGCTTAGTCCAGTGCTCTGCACACCGTAAGCGCTCAATAAATACGATTGATTGATTGATTGACACCACAGCTAGCACCCTGATGGTCCTGCAGCCAGTCCAAGACGTTGCGTCCTCTGGCCCCTGCTCGGTCCCCTGAAGCAGGGGCGAGGGAGGGGAGCACGGGAAGTCAGCAGTCCTCAACCATCAGGGCTGGGCTCCACCTCTCACCAGGACCGCGGGGCCGCCCGGTCCTCTAAAAGATTCCTGGCTCCAACCAGAGGCCCGAAAGCCGGAGCGTTGGCCGGGCGGCCCAGCGCGGGCAGCCAGAAGGAGCCCGTTGGAGCACTTACCTGGAACTAACGAGGATTCATTGGCTAGGCCCTGCCAGGGGCTTGGAAGGGGAACTGGCCGTCTCCCCTACCTTGGGCCGCCGGCTTCCCGGCCTGTTTACACACACTGCTGAATCCTCAGCATTGATTCCATGTTTGATGTGAAAAGAAATTAAAGCTCTGGTCTCATTAGATAACCAGTTATGGTTAAAGATCACAGGGAGACTGTCTTCTCTTTTGTATGACACTGAATGGCCACAGCAGGCAGCCTCTTGTGCACAATTGATTTCAAGCCGAGTTTTGTCTGAAAGATGCTTCTAGATTATAGCAAGAAAGCATTCTATAATCCTCCTGCCAATGCAGTTATGTTTAACAGACATTCAACTCTTATCACTGATTGATAACACTTAACTCAAAACATATTTAAGCTTTAGGAATGTCAATATTTGGCCGCTTGGCGAAGGTGACCCTTGGTCTACTTGTTTGCTAAGTGAGCGGGGAGGTTTGCAGGAAAATTTGTAAGAGGTGGATCTGTGGGCTGGCCGCTATGGATTTGCTATCTTAGCCTGAAGTGCTTGCCGCTGATTATGTGATTAAATCAATAATCATTTCTGTTTGGATCCTGTGCCTCTCGATTCATCTTCCTTTCCGGGGGAGAGGAGCGGGGCCAGGACTCGGGCGCCGGCAGCGGGGCAGGTGGTTCCCTGCTTGTGTCGGGAAGGAAAACATCATGGTGGCTGAGGCGGCGGCTGTGGCGGTAGCCGCGTTTGTGGCTGTGGTGGCGGCGACTCCACAGGTAAATAAGCAAGTGGGACAGGCAGGGGCCCTCGTTCTGGAGGGACAATGAGACAACACGGCAGGTGCAGGCCGAATCCTTCCATTCTAGCCCGGTGGCGGTGGCAATGGTGATGCAGCCGGTGGTGTTTCTCCTGGCTTAACTAGAGGACTGGCAGGCTGACCGACACGCCTTAACCCATATTAAATAGTTCTTCTTTCTGGATATTTCCACTTCAACCAGTCCTGAGCTCTCAAATACAGTGTAGAGTGGCTCGAGCCAACCTGGTGGCTTTACAGATAATAATAATTATTATAACAATAGTATCATAGTGTAACACAGTGCCAAGCACTGTGTTAGGTGCTGAGGTAGATACAAGACCATCAGGTCAGACACAGTTCCTGAACCACATGGGGCTTACAGTGTAAGGGGGGAGAGAGAAAAGTATCCTAAACTCCTCCAACATACTGTAAGCTCCTTGAGGGCAGCAATTCATCTTTGCCATATCTATTGTACTCTCCAAAACACTTAATACCATTCTGTACACAGTAAAGCATTCAGTAAATACCCCTGATGGATGACATGTATTTTATCCCCACTTTACATGTGCTCTGTTTCTTACAGATACATCTCTCAGGCTAGGGGCCTTCTTGGCTTAGTGGCAAGGGCACGGGCTTGGGAGTCAGAGGTCATGGGTTCTAATCCCAGCTCTGCCACTTGTCAGCTGTGTGACTTGAGGTAAGTCACTTAACTTCTCTGTGCCTCAGTTATCTCATCTGTAAAATGGGGATTAAGACTGTGAGCCCTACATGAGTGCTTAACAAATGCCATCATTATTATTATCTCTTCGGCAAAGGATAGGATAATTCATGCCTTAATCCAAGCAGCCCCAGAGGGATCAGTAAGCCTCTGGGGCTTAGAGGTAGGAGGAGAAGGGCCCTCACTAGCCCAGCCTCCGATCCTCTCCTTCTCCCAACCCCCAGGATCCATGGGAGCACAACCCGAGCCCCTGGATCATCCAGTACGTGAGCTCTCAGCAGGGAAATCAGGGACAATCCAACCTCCCTTCAAATATCCCCCGCGGCCCAGGCCCATCTTTCAAAAACCAGAACATCTGGTCAGTCTCCTCCCTCGCACAGGCAGACGGAAGAGGGCCCAGTCCAGAAGCCGCTGGAAACCGACAGTGGTGTGAACGGTTCTAGGGCCACGCTCGGCTAATGTTCTAACGCTGGGAATGAGGCGCGCTGTGAGGGACCACCACTGTGCTAATCAGTTCTTTTAAACAACAAATTGCTCGTGGTGATGTTAAATATTACTTTAAAAAAATCCAGCAAAGCTGCTGTCGGGGTTTGGTACATCAATTTGTTTGTCAAAGGAAAGTTTCCTCAGGTGACCGCTCTTTCGCACTGAGCCAAACGCACTATTTATTAAGTATTCAATTGTCGCTGTAATTACTATTTATCTATTGGGAAATGAGCTAAGAAAAAGTATCGCTTTGCTGAGGAGTTGAGTGGAGGTCTTTACCGGATTCCAGACCGAAGCAGGCATTTGCGGGTTCAAGGTTCCCGAGGGCTGGAGGGTGGGCGGCTGTGCAGAGAAGAATCATGGGCCACTGCCCTAGGCCTTGCTAAGCTGGCAGCTGGTGAGACTGTGGTGCTTTGGGAGGTGTCCCAGGGTGGGTAGCAGTGCCAGCCATCCCACTGCTCAACACCCTGAGGACCGCCCAGCCACACAAGGGGTAAGCAGCCACTTCATCACTGAAAAAATTTCTTTCCAGAGCTCCGTGTCACCTTCTCAGATGTTGACAGAGATGCTGGGCTCTCTCCAACCACTCTGCCTCTCCACAGAGCCTCTGCTGCCAGGATCCCAGTGAAATTCAGTGTTCCAGGCCTTGAAAGCAGGCTGTAAGTACACACACATACACACACCCCGCACATACACACCACGCACATGCAACAAACATGACTATACACACATATGCATCCATATGTATATGTGCACACCCATGCAGACACACACATAAAACACACACCGACACTCCTGCATGGAGGCACCCTTACCGGGCCAGTTCAGAATCTCTCTCTGCCCTTTATTTAGAGTAACTTGAACCTGGGCAGGGACAGGTATGTCAAATCACTTCCAACATGAATCATGAGGCAATAATGGCTGTCAGCACAGCCCTGCTCCCTTTAATGGAAAATTAAAGAGTCGTGGAGGGAGACCGAGAGGAAGGAGGGGGAGGGAGTGGAGGCAGGGATAGGAGAGGACCATCCCATGCCAGTGGGAGGGCTGCTGGTTTAGTGCCTGGAAGTGAGATGGGTTTATACCCCAGGCCAATTGATGGCAAGATGGAAGAGGTCGTGTTTTATGGAAGTTTTCCTTCCATCATTTCCCATAAGCGGGTCGGTATCTTTATGCAATCTTGGGTCTGACCTCAGCCAACCAGAGAAGTCACGAACCACGCCACCCCATAGCACTCTGTTTACAGACCGCCCTTTTATAGAGCTCTCTGACTGCCTCAGCGATTGTTCAGAAGGGGCACCGCGAGAGCAAACAGGCCATTTGGATCCTTGCACGAACCCAGGGTGATGAGTGAGGCTCATAGTGGGTGCTAGGGCCCCCGGAACCACAGGCGCGTTGGCAGCATCTGGGTTTTCCTGAAAGCCCGAGGCAGCGGGGCCTGGCTCGGCAGGGAAAGGGTTAAGGGGCTTATCACCTGGGGGAGGGGAAAGGAGGAGAGGGAGGGGTCAGGCTCAGCGTAGGATAGAGAAGTCTGCCCTCCTCAAGGGCGTCCTTCTTGTAGACCAGCAGGCATTCCCAGGGGACCCGGGAAGCTCAGCCCTTCGGTGTCATTTGGTCATTGAGAAGCGGCGTGGCTCAGTGGAAAGAGCACGGGTTTTGGAGTCAGAGTTCGTGGCTTAAAATCCCAGCTCCGCCAGCTGTGTGACTTTGGGCAAGTCACTTAACTTCTCTGGGCCTCAGTTACCTCATCTGTAAAATGGGGATTAAGACTGTAAGCCCCAACCTGATCACCTTGTAACCTCCCCAGGGTTTAGAACAGTGCCTTGCACATAGTAAGTGCTTAACAAATGCCATCATCATCATCATTAGTAGTAGTAGTAGTAGTGTCACGGGAGGTTAAACTGAGGCAGAAGAGGGTGAGAGAGGAAGACAGAGACACAAAGAGGAGAAGGGAGGGAGAGAGGGAGGAAGGAAGAGGAGGTGAAGGGGGGTAGAGAAGGAGGCAAGGAGGAAGGCAGGAAGGAAGAGGAAGTGAAAAAGAAAGGGACGGAGAGAGGAAGAGGAAGTGAGAGAAAAAGAAAGGTGGGGGTGCTCCTGCGCAGGTGATTATTTATTGCTATTTTGTAAATGAATAGTCTGCAGAATCCAGGGGCCTGGGGACACATTCTGCCGTGAAAATCATTAGGATCTTCTTCGATAAGCAGCCTCTCTTTCTCCACCTCCCAGGGCCAGTAGCGATTCTCGGGTCAGCTGACCGTGGCCCAGACTCTTGAGGATTTTGTTTGGCAGAGGAGCATAAACCATACTGTCCAGTGTTGCTGCCTGACTCCACTTAGATGTGGGTGACTGTGAGGGAGAGGGAGCCTGAAGCAATCTCTCGTGCCCGACAAGCCTGAGGTCGAGGTCGGGGATGGCTCCGGGAGCCAGTTGTCACACGTGAAAGGCCAGGGTCACAGCTTGCCAAGGGACAATTGAAGGTTCGGTCCCCTAGGCCGGGCTCTGTGGTATCGTTGGGGCGGTGGGCCAGGAGAGACTAGGGGAGATTTCTGTGGGGGCTAGGGCCACTGGATAGATCCCTGATTGCATTGGGGTGGGGGTGGTAAGTGAAGCTGCCGCAAAGTCATTCTGGGTAAATAAAGGCAAAACAGAGGTGGAAAAAAAGCAATTGTTAGGCACTGAGAGGTTTCAGAGAAACTCATGCCCAGCCCAACGTGGACACAGGAGCCACATCTGGTTCTTTGAGCAGTTCCCCCGTTGTCACTTCCGGCATAGATGTGCTATCAAATGGCATCACCAGATGGTGGAAAATGAGGTTCTGGAATTTAGGCTCCCAGCATCAAAGCTCTATGCACCTTAACACAGTTACATGGGTGGGTTGTGTGAACAAAGGCTGCTGAATATGGAGAGCTGAGATTGGGAAACTGAAAGCAGGAGGAAGCATTTTAAGGACCCCGACAAAACGAAGCTTCAGATGACAACACATCCTAGCTGAAAACCAGAGTCAACTTCTGAGGACAGACCAGCATGGTACACTGCATTTGATGAAGGAGTAGTTCACTTGGAGCAAAGGCCACAGGAACGTGAGACACGTAAGCTAGAGAAAACATCTCCAGACACTGCACACGTAAAACATGGCAACACAAGGGGCAGCCTTTTTGTGTGCACAATGTGGTTGGGGCTGTGGGTTTCCCCATGACCTTTTTGGCCACTTACACAATTATAGGTGAATTTCACCATCAGTGGTGTCTTCTTTGAGACTGAAGGACAAAAGTAGCTATGCCTAGGTCATGTGACCCTATTAGGTACATTTAGCAGCTGTGTATATATTTGTTATAGCTTATATTTATCTAATTGTCTACTTTTGTCTTTATTATTTTTTATCTCTGCTCTCACACTTTTACCTGTCGTGTATTTGGCAGTTTATGTCTCCCGGCCTCCTCAATTCAATTGTAAACTTTTCCGGGGCAGGAACTGTGATTGCTTACTTCTGTAGTGTGTTTCTGAGTGCCCAGCACAGTGCCTTGCCCATAGTGATAATTATAGTACTTGTTAAGTGCATACTATGTGCCAAACACTGTACTAAGCTTTGGGGTAGATACAAGATCATCAGGTTCCACATAGGGCTCACGTTGTAAGTAGGAGCGAGCACAGGTATTAAATCCCCATTTTACAGGTGAGAGAGCTGAGGCCCAGAGAAGTTAACTGATTTGTCCGAGGTCACACAGCAGGCAAGTGGCAGAGGTGGGATTAAAACCCAAGTCCTCTGACTCCCAACCCCAGGCTTTTTCCACTAGCATGCTGCTTCTCTGGTAGTGCCTATAGAGAAGCAGCGGGCTCAGTGGAAAGAGCATGGGCTTTGGAGTCAGAGATCATGGGTTCAAATCCCAGTTCCGCCGTCAGCTGTGTGACTTTGGGCAGGTCACTTGAGTTCTCTGTGCCTCAGTTACCTCATCTGTAAAATGGGGATTCAACCTGTGAGTCCCTCGCCGTGGGACAACCTGATCAGCTTGTAACATCCCCAGAGTTTAGAACAGTGCATTGCACATAGTAAGTGCTTAACAAATACCATCATTATTATTATTATTATTATTATTATTATTATTATTATTACAGTGCTCTGCATATAGCAGGCACTCAGTACAGTGCTCTAGCACACAGCAGGCCCCCAGTACAGGGCCCCACATGCTGTGGGCATTCAGTACAGCAATCTGCGCACAATAGGCCCTCAGTAAACCCTATTGACTTGAACAATCATCCGTAAGCAGCAGGAAGGAAAACACAGGCGTTTCCAGTTCAACGGGTTGGGACTGGCCTGGTTTTATAGAAATCCATGCTAGCTTCACTCCATAAATTTTTCACAACGATCATTAAATACCTTTTGATTTTATTCTCTTCCCCCCGCTTTCCCCATCTCTTTGGTTGCCGGCAGAGCTTATTCATTGCACCTGAAGCGTAGCTGGATTGGGAGAGCCACTGCTGACTGTTTCAGGATCTGCCCTGCCTCCTTGGTGTTTAAACTGACTCTAACCGTGCCCCGGCCTGGGTTACCCCAGCTCCCTACGTAGTTGGGGAGGGGTATGTGCGACTCACGCTGTTACCTCAGTAGTGGCTTGCGTTTCTGTATTTGCACCAGAAACAGACGAAACCACTGGCAGTACAGCCCTGACTACTCTTGGTGGTCCATGTGGGGTCACTGGGAGAGAATCAGGGATGGAGAGGGGAGAGTCAGAAGTGTTGGATGGTGTGTGCTGGGTCACTGGGGGAGAGTCAGGGATGGAGAAGGGAGAGTCAGGGGTGTTGGATTGTCCATGCTGGATCACTGGGGAAGAGTCAGGGATGGAGAGGGGAGCGTTAGAGGTGTTGGATGGTCTGTGCTGAGCCACTGGAGAGAGAATCTGAGGTGGAGAGAGGAGAATCAAGGGTTTTGAATGGCTCATCTTGGCTCACTGGAGAGGCAGGGATGGAGAGGGGAGAGTTGGAGGTGTTGGATGGTCCAACCCTGACCATGAGGGTAAGTGTCTAGGAGGGCAACCGGCACCCAATTCCCATCACCTCACCCCCTCCTACCTAACCTCCCTTCTCTCCTTCTACAGCCCAGCCCGCATCCTCCGCTTCTCTGTCGCTAATCTCCTCACCGTGCCTTGTTCTCGCCTGTCCCGCCATCGACCCCTGGCCCAAGTCATCCCCCGGGCCTGGAATGCCCTCCCTCTGCCCATCCGCCAAGCTAGCTCTCTTCCTCCCTTCAAGACCCTACTGAGAGCTCACCTCCTCCAGGAGGCCTTCCCACACTGACCCCCTTCCTTCCTCTCCCCCTCGTCCCTCTCTCCATCCCCTCATCTTACCTCCTTCCCTTCCCCACAGCACCTGTATATATGTATATATGTTTGTACATATTTGTTACTCTATTTTACTTGTACATATCTATTCTATTTTATTTTGTTAGTATGTTTGGTTTTGTTCTCTGTCTCCCCCTTCTAGACTGTGAGCCCACTGTTGGGTAGGACTGTATATGTTGCCAACTTGTACTTCCCAAGCGCTTAGTACAGTGCTCTGCACACAGTAAGCACTCAATGAATATGATTGATTGATTGAAGCATCCTGACTCTGCTGTCTGAGGCTGAGGCCTGGGATGGGCAGATCACGGACTGACAGAGGGGTGTCACTTATGGAGATATGTTCCAAAGCCAAAAACACTTCCACCATACAACCCATATGAATGGAATTATTTCTCTCTTCGCATAACATTTGACCCACGGACATAGCCAAGGTGTCCGTCTGGCAGGTGAGCCCTGAGCCCTGCCTGGACTGGCCACCCAACCCCTCCCCCAGCCCCTCCAAACAATAGCAATTGGCAAGAAAGGGGAGGCATTCCAGTTCTAAAGCCACGTCTTCCCCATTGGATTGGAGCGAGTAAACAGTGTTTGTTTTACAAATCCTGTAATTACCATGTGTACTTATGCACTGAGCCATAGCCAGGCTCAGAAACTGGAGCTTCGGCTGTCAGAGACTCCAGCTTTGCCTCTCTGGGAGCAGAGGGTCCTGAAGGCAGCAGGAGATCCCCTTTCCCACTGGACCCGGGGCGGGGGGGGGGGGGGGGGGGGGGGGGAGGGTTGGAGCCCTTGCCCAGGGGACCTCAGGTGTGGTCAGCCCAGACACTGTGGTTGTAGAGGTCTCTGGTCTATGGGGCAGACCGAGGGCTAGCCATGAAGTATTCACTTAATCATATTTATTGTTCGATCATATTTATTGAGCGCTTACTGTGTGCAGAGAACTGTACTAAGCACTTGGGAAGTACAAGTTGGCGACATATAGAGACGGTCCCTACCCAACAGCGGGCTCACGGTCTAGAAGGGGGATATGGACAACAAAACAACACGTATTAACAAAATAAAATAAATAGAATAGTAAATAGAATAATACAAGTAAAATAGAATAATAAATCTGTACAGACATATGTACAGGTGCTGTGGGGAGGGGAAGGAGGTAGGACAGGAGGGATGGGGAGGGGGAGAGGAAGGAGGGGGCTCAGTCTGGGAAGGCCTCCTTCTGAGTTGGTGAGCTCTCAATAGGGTTTTGAAGGGAGGAAGAGAGCTAGCTTGGCGGATGTGCGGAGGGAGGGCATTCCAGGCCAGGGGGAGGAGGTGGGCCGGGGGTCGACGGCGGGACAGGCGAGAACGAGGCACAGTGAGGAGGTTAGCGGCAGAGGAGCGGAGGGTGCGGGCTGGGCTGTAGAAGGAAAGAAGGGAGGTGAGGAAGGAGAGGGCGAGGTGATGGACAGCCTTGAAGCCGAGAGTAAGGAGTTTTTGCCTGATGCGTAGGTTGATTGGTAGCCATTGGAGATTTTTGAGGAGGGGCATAACATGCCCAGAGTGTTTCTGCACAAAGATGATCCAGGCAGCAGTGTGAAGTATAGATTGAAGTGGGGAGAGACAGGAGGATGGGAGATCAGAGAGGAGGCTGATGCAGTAATCCGGTCGGGATAGGATGAGAGATTAAACCAGCAGGGTAGCGGTTTGGGTGGAGAGGTAAGGGCGGATCTTGGCGATGTTGCGGAGGAGAGACCGGCAGTTTTTGGTGACAGATTGGATGTGAGGGGTGAACGAGAGAGCAGAGTCGAGGATGACACCGAGGTTGCGGGCTTGTGAGAGGGGAAGGACGGTAGTGCCGTCAACAGTGATGGGAAAGTCAGGGAGAGGGCAGGGTTTGGGAGGGAAGATACGGAGTTCAGTCTTGGACATATTGAGTTTTAGATGGCAGATGGAGATGTCTTGAAGCAGGTTCTTCAAAGCCCTTCCCGAATCCCAACTCCTCCAGGAATCTTTTTTCTTGCACTCCCAGGACCCAGATCATATCCACCCAACAAACACACTTGTTTCTTGGGACTTGATGCCAACCTCAGCATTTGGGTAGAAAAGCAACTCAGCCTAGTGGAAAGAGCACAGGCCTGGGAGCTAGAGGACGTGGTTCTAATCCCGGTTTTGTTCTGTGTGTGCTGTGGGACCTTGGGCAAGTCACTTAAACTTCTCCATGCTTCAGTTTCCTCACCTATAAAATGGGAATAAAATCCTACTCCCTCCTCACCTCAGTTTCCTTAACTATAAAATGGGGGTAAAATCCTACTCCCTCCTGTTCAGACTGGGAACTCACATTATTATTATTATTATTGCCATATTTGTTAAACGCTTACTATGTGCTAATTGTACTAATCATTGGAATAGATAGAAGATAATCGGGTTGAACACAGTCCCTGTCCTGCATAGAACTGCCAGTCTTAATCTCCATTTTACAGATGAGGTAAGTGACTTGCCGAAGGTCACACAGCAATCAAGTGGAGGAGCTGAGGATGGGGACTGTGTCTGACATGATTATTTTCTATCTGCCTCAGCACTTAGCACAGTGCTCCACACATAGTAAGCACTTAATAAGTAGTGATTAAATTTGCTGTCTGATACTCAGGAATGAGAGGCAGTGCAAACTAATGGAAAGAGCAGGGGGCTATGAGTCAGGAGGTATCATCATCATCATAATTTGCATCAAAGGTATTTATTGAGCACTTAATATGTGCAGAGCACTGCACTAAGCACTTGGGAGCATACAATACAACGGAATTGATAGACCTTAGTTTTAGTCCCATTGCTGACCCTGGCCTGCTGTGTGACCTTGGTCAAGACAGTTAACTTCTCTGGGCCTCAGTTTCCTCATCTGTGAAATGAGGATAACATACCTGCTCTCCTTCCCTCTTAGACTGTGAGCCTTGTGTGGGACAGGGACTGATTCTGAGCTGATTTTCTTGAACCTGTTCCAGGGCACAGTACAGTGCTGGGTCCTAATTAGGTCTATAAAAATTAAATATAGTTAACAGACCAATTGAGGGAACACAGCCTCCTTGGGCTGGGAACTGGTTCCATTTCCATCCTCTCCCAGCATCCCCCTGCCCGCGCCCCCTCTCCATGCCACCCTTCTCCAGTGCTGCTCTTGAAGGTGGCAGAGGCCTGTCCCAGCATTGTAGAGGATGTGCCTCTCTGAAAACCTTCACACTCATTCATTCATTCAATCGTATTTATTGAGCGCTTACTGTGTGCAGAGCACTGTACTAAGCACTTGGGAAGTACAAGTGCCTCTCACTGCTCTTCAGCTCAAGCTTTAAATGATCCAATTTTATCAAGCTTTGTGGTGTTTAACCAGTCCCACCTGATTGGGCCAAGTGCTGGAGGAAGAAATGTCAGAAAACACCTCTCTGGGCAGGGCAGGTGCCAGAGAGCTCTCTGGGTAACCTGGGGCTCTCCTTAGGGCACAGGCCTTTGGAGCACAGAAACATCCCGGAGTGAAAAAGGACCCCTTTAACCTGGGGTCTGAACAGATCCCTTCCCCATGAACCGATTCTGGGGTCAAAGTAGGTCCAAACTTATCTTAGCTATCCAAAGCCTTCTTACCTCTCAGCTGTGTCATCGGCGAATTGGATGGACAATGGAGAGTCTATGCGGGTGAGGCTAACACCAATCCCCGGTGGTTGAGGCAAGCAGGGTGGCTGAAATACTTGGGTTGGGAAATGGGCAGCTTTCTTCTATTAATGGGATTTGTTAAGGACTTATGGCATGTCAGGTGCTGTACTAAGTGCTGGGGTAGACACAAGCTAATCAGGTTGAGTCCAGGTCCAATATGGACAGTCCAGATCTCTCATGGGGCTCACTGTATTAATCTCCATTTTACAGATGGGATAATTGAGGCACAGAGAAGTGAAGTGACTTGCCCAAATCACACTGCAAATAAGTGACAGTGGCGGGATTAGAACCCAGGTCCTTCTGACTCCCAAACCCATGCTCTAGCCATTAGACCACGCTGCTTCTCCCTTCCTAACAGCTAACCCCTGCAGGTCCTGGAGGGAGGAGCTAAGTACAGTGCTTTGCACACAGTAATAATAATAATAATAATAATTGTTAAGGACTTATTATATGCAGCACAAGCACTCGATATTCCAATTACTAGGATAGGGGAGGCAGCTAGTTGCAGCCGGAGCTCAGCTCCATCATACTGGACATATCTGCTGCATGCAGACCTCAACTGCCTTCAAGGGCAAAGTGGAGGCAGAAGGGGTCCGTAAGGGGAGGGGTCACCTTTGAGGGCATTTCATTGACCACTGGGCTTCTGGACTGTGGGCACATTTTCCTCAGAGATGTCACTTAACGGACGCTTTTCAGTTGTGCTGGATGCTTGATCGGATTAGCAAGGCTGTGACTGTAGCATCCCTGAGATTTGTGCATTCCCAATCAAAAAGGTGAAAGACTCTTGGCTAGCCTCATCCCATCATGCTCAGGGGTGAGGGAAACCAAGGTAGAATATCCTTCCAAACTCCTTCCTCACCCACCTTGCCCCTCCCTGTCTTGCCATCCCCCATCCTTGAAACATCACGATCCACCCCATCCTTCCCATAATTCTTCCAAGCCACCAATAATGCAGTATATGGTAACTCCCACAAAATGGCTTACTCCCTCCTTTCTCCCCGCATATAATAATAATGATGATTCGTAACATTATTATGTCATTTATTCAGCATTTACATGGCAGTCTTTAAGAGTACCAGATATTTTTCAAAGAACTGAGATGGATAAAAGATAATCAGATTGGACATAGTTCCAGTCCCACCCAGGGCTCACAGTTTGAGTGGGAGGGAGAAGAGGTAATTTATCCCCATTTTAAAGTGAAGGAACTGAAGCTCAGAGGAGTTGTGACACCTCCAAGGTTATATAGCAGGCCAGTGTCAGAGCTGAGACTAGAACCCGGGTCTCCTGACTCCCAGCCCTGTGCACTTTCTGCTAGGCCACACAGCCCAATGAAGATCATGGGTTCTAAACCCGACTCTGCCCTTGCATACTGTGTGACCTTGGACAACTCACTTCTCTTCTCTGTGCCTCGCTTACCTCATTTGTAAAATGGGGATTGAGACCGTGAGCCACACATGGGACAAGGACTGTGTCCAACTCAGTTTGCTTGTATCCTCCCCGACATTTAGTACAGTGCCTGGAACACAGTAAGTGCTTAACGAATATCATCATCATCATCAATAAATGTGTAAAGGTGACCACTGATATTTATCAGGGGCTTCATCAGAGGACTCATGTCCCCGATGAATGTAGTATGAACTGTCACTAATTGAATCCCCAAGGCAGGAGACGGGACTGCATTTTCCACCTTGGGAAAAATGAAGGGTTTGATTTAATTCCCATCAGTTCAGTTTTTCAAACCAGTTTCTCCAGCAATGGAACTGTCCATGGTCCTCAGGACACTACCGCTCTTCTGGTAGCTATAGCAACCAAGACTGACGGGGCACATAGTGTGTGCAGCACGCTGGACTGGGCATCTTCTGTGTACAGAGCACTGTACTGAACGCTTACTCTTTGCAGAACAGTATATTAAGCACATAAAGTGTACAGATCACTCTATTGGGAACTTACTGTGTGCTGAGTGCTGTACTAGGCACCTATTTTATGCAGAGCACTGTATTGGGTCATTCCTGGGTTCTGAGCCCGCTGTCGGCTGCCTATTGTGTGCTGAGTACAGTTCTGGTTGTTCACTGTTTATAGAGCAAGACCCTGGGTGCCTACAGTGCACAGAGTGCTGTAATCCGCTCTCATTAACACTCA
Source organism: Tachyglossus aculeatus (assembly GCF_015852505.1). Lineage (NCBI taxonomy): Eukaryota > Metazoa > Chordata > Mammalia > Monotremata > Tachyglossidae > Tachyglossus > Tachyglossus aculeatus. The sequence continues at coordinate 31,459,416 of NC_052100.1, forward strand.
AAACAAATAGAAGCCACAGTCCCTGACCTTGAAAGAATTTCCAGGATAAGAGAAGAGGTAGGCCAAAAGATAATGGATTCATAGAATGGGTTAGAGAGGGAAACTGGAGCTATTCTATTGCTATAAGGTTACCGTACAAGGTGGTAAAAAAGTAAGCAGAAAATGACCTGGGATATGGACAAATATGTGGAATGAATAAGCCAAATTCTACCTAACTGCTGAAGGTGGATGAAGGGAAGACCTGAAGTGGGAAGTGGCGATCGGTCTTGGAAGCCCTCCTGGGGGAGGACTCTGAGGGGTGAAGTTAGTCAGGAAAACCTCCTGGAGGGGGTGGCTCTTTAGGAGCCTTTGATGGCAGGAGTGGAGGGGTGAGGAACATGGTCTGGTGGACTGAGTACCCTAAAGTGCTCTCTATAGGCACTCAGTAACTACCATTTGTACTGTACTGAATCCACCAGGCTGTGATTTACCAGGTGCCTCCTTTTCCCTGCTGTTTCACAGCAATCCCCGAGTGGTCGCGTGGCCACGCTGGTCCTTCAGACTAGAATTTCCCCTCACATGCTCTGCCTTCTGCCGCCGGGCAGGAGCGGCCCAGCCGGTCGATCTGTTTGCAAATGGCATATTCAGCTGCATGGATGGAGAAGACAAGTACAAAGCTTTATCCCTCTGTGCTAATGGGATGCTTTATGTAGGAAATTATGCTATAATAAAGGGTGCTCTGTGCTCAATAAACCCGCTGATTTAAAGTTTAGACAGAAATACTTGGTTTCCTGGCCAACACCAGCTGCTGCCCGAGGGCAGTAAAACATTTATATTTGAAGGAACACAAATCAGCATCACCTAATCTTGGAAAATTATTCATCAAAATGAATTTGCTATTTCTTTTGAAAGAATGAAGAGTTGAGTCATGTAAAGCCTGTGGGCTCTTTAACTTTTCCCAACACTGAAGCATTGAGCAAACATGAGTAGCTTCTCTTTCCCTAAGGAACCTGTGGAAATCACTCAGTATGTATTGCGCCATTTCACTGAACTCACCCAAACTCATCAGAACATATTGGGTCAGCCCCACGATCTGTGCTCAGGACTCAGTGGCCCAGGGTGTTTGGTTCTTTCTGGACATGTCTCCTCGTGGTTAGGGATGGGCCACCCCACACCGCTGACTCTCCCCTCTCCATCTCTGACTCTCTTCCCGTGACCCAACACGTACCCCCCCAGATACCTCAAAAAAACCACCGTGGATTATCGTCTTGGGCCTTGCAACATCCCTAATTTTTCCCTTTATGTCCTGACATTTCACTTTACTAGCCCATTATTCTGCAGGCGACAAGCCAGTTGCCAACATCTTTCCCTTTTGGAATCAGGACAGGCTCTGACCCTGACTTTCTGGCCCCTGGGTTTATATCCTCTCTTCAGCTCCCGGCTCTTTGCCGAATTCCTCCCCTTGGAATTGACCGTGCTCCACCTGATGTTATAGCACGACTGACATGCTCTGGTAAATCACCCGCCCTCCCGTAGGGGTCTTGAAGAGAGAGCCATTGGCCTGTTGGAGAAACTTCTGGAAACTTTCCATCCCAGCCATCCTCCCCAGCCATCCTCCTGGGGGTGACCCCTTACCACCAGAAGGCTGCAGCTTCCTGCACAGAGGCAAAGAAAAATGAAGGAGGTTGACAATAAATACATGAATGAGCTGTTATTTGCACATCAACCATTAGAGAAAGTCAGTTCCGTTAACACACGTGCCTGTTTACAGCATTCAGGTCTTACCAGGGACAAAAAGAAGTCTTCAGGCCTGTGATGTGATACTGTGGGTGGAGAAAGAGGCAAGCCTGAAATATTTATATTAATGCACTGTATAATATGAAACTTAATTAATGAGCATCTTCTCCAATTACGAACATTCTCATCCCGCTCCTTAATTCGAAGTTTCCGTCAATATTTTATGAGCTTTGGAGCCCCCTCCCCACTCCTCCACAACAGAAGGAGAGCCCCTGGACACCCACATCGAGGGGGTGGGGTGCAGGCTGTGTGTTTTGTGATCTGTTTGTGGCTGGGAAGATTCAAGCCCCAGATGAAGACAGTCAACTGCTCTACAGACACCACCCCCCTCCCCGCCCACCCCGCTTCGCTTTTGCACAACATGAATTATGTAAGGTCAATCTCCGTCCGGAGATTATCAAAATTCAGGAATGGTACTCTGCCTCCCCACAAGCCAGTTCTGATATGGAACTTGAAAAGAGTACTTTTTGAACCAGCCCCTGCTGATGCAGGGAAGATTGGTTGTCGAAACACCAATAAGCATCTCAACTCATTTTCCCAGTGGCCGAAGTTCCAGCCACGTTATGGGCAAGAAAAGACCACTCCTTGTTGTGTTGTCATGCTTAATGTTGGCAGCTCCTGTGCTGTTTTCTCTTTTGCCTCCTTGTTTCTTGTTCCTTACAAAGCTTTTGCTCAAAGAGAGCAACACCCTTCCTCGATGGCGGTGCGCCATGCTGGTCTGTCCTCAGCAGTTGTCCACCAGTTTTCAGCTGGGATATGGCATTGTCTGAGGTTTTGCTTTTCCAGGCACTTAAAATGCTTCCTCTGCCTCCTGGCTTTCAGTTTCCAAATGTCAGCTCTCCACATTCAGCCTTTTTGGGTCTCCTGCTGTAGCTCTTTCTCCTCCTGTGTCCCACCTAGGATCGATGTGTTAAAGGTGAGCACAGCTTCAATGCTGGAAGTCTGATAATGTTCTAGAACTTGTCAGGCATTTATGATCTTGTCTTGTCATTTGATGCGGAGTCTGGATCGAAATGACAAGGGGGAGAACTGCTCAAGGAAGTCCCATGTACCAACTCATCCCCAGACGAGCGCACACATAAACATACGCTCACCCAGACACACCTGCAAACACACACACATACACACACTTTCAAACAAACAAGCACTGGCAGCCCCTTCACACACACACACACACACATACGCACACACACTGCACAGGGGTTTCTTGGGATTTTTCCTGGCCTGGATCTCCATCCAAAAAGGAATCCCCGGAGGGAGAGTCTCTGCCAACCATTCCCTGCAAACACGAGTGATTTTCCAGGAACTGCCAGCACAGCTTGTCTCTGCTGCTGTGTCTTAGAAAAGACGCCTACCGGAAGCAAAGTGTCAGCAGGGAACACTCAAATGAGCCATTTCGAGGAAGGAGTAGAGTCTTGTTGGTTGTGGCAGACCAGACCAGCTGGGTCCCCACTCTTGGCTGGCACAGGCCCCAAAATGGCCCGGACTGAAAATTGGCCTGGAAGAGCAGAGTTCAGCGGCTAGGACAGCAGACAGGAATGCTCTTTCCTGCTGGCAGGGGGAAAGTTGTACCTTGTTGTTCAGGAGTTTTAGGTACCACCCTGTTTGGGGGGCTTTTTTCATTTCTTTTCAATAGTATTTATTAAGTACTTACTATGTGCCAGCCATTGTACTGAATGCTAGGGTAGATACAAGCTAATCAGGTTGGACACGGTCTCAAATCCCATTTTACAGATGAGGTAACTGAGGCGAGGAGAAGTGAAGTGATTTGCCCAAGGTCGCACAGCAGACAAGTGGTGGAGCCGGGATTAGAACCCATGACCTCTTTACTCACAGGCCCTTGCTCTTTCAACTACCCCCTGCTGCCTCATCATCATCATCATCATTAGTATTTACTGAGCCCCTACCTACTCTGTGCAGAGTTTACTGAGTGCCAACCTTGTCCTGGGTCCCTACTGGAAGCAGAATAGCATACCATAGCTCAGTACACAGCATACCATACTGGGCACCTACCATGTGCGAAGCACTGTACTGGGTGGCATGGTTTCCATCCTCAGGGAGCTGAAGATCTAATGGGAGAGTTGGGCAAACGTATGTTGTATTTATGCTGCGGTAACAAAAGAAAAATATAGATACACCTGATAACACAGAATGAATAAATAATAGGAATCGATAAACAAGTAAATGAGCGAAATGAATAAATACATGTTCTACAAATATTATGAACGTGGAGGGGGCTGGGAGAAATGTCAAGACCAGGAGAATGGGGCCATCCAAGGAGGCCTTTTAAGAAGGTGGTTGAGGGGTGACACCACCAGATTGGTGGGGGGTCAGACCCAGAGGGCTTCCTGGAGGAGGCGCTTCAGGAAGCTTTGCAGATGAGTAGGCCGAGTTTGGCCTGTACGTTCCAGTGGGAAATAGCACTCTGAGTCTGGGGTACATAATGTTGAGGCAGGGGACGCGGAGGGTGCGATGCTTTCAATGCTTTATCTGTGTTTCACCTGTCATCGTCACACAGCGGGTTGCAAAATAAAGGGAATCCATGGATAGATTCCATAGAGAGATGGACTGCGGAAATTGATCACGATGAGAGAGCAGCATCCGAGGCAATGCATTTTTCCCTGGCCACCCTTTCGACATTATTCTCTGATAATGGAAAATATCGGATTCCCCACATCCATGAGGAAGATTTCTAATGCAGAAAACAGAACAATAAAGAATTCCAGACGCTTTCATAGGAGTAAAAGTTGTAGTAGCGGTAGTAATGTTAGTATGGTAGTTTTTGAGCACCCGTTTGGTGCAGAGCATTGTATTAGGCGATTGAGAAGTACAGAGTCAAAAATGGCGTGTTCCCTGACTATAAGGAGCTTATACTGTAATGGGATAGACCTACGTAAAAATGTATTTCAACTAGAGTGGACAAATGAAATCACTGAATGTTCAGCTGAAGGAGCATGAATACCTAGTTTCCAATTTCCAGTCCCCAGGACAGGTATTTAGTTTCCATCAATCAATCAGTCATATTTATTAGTGTTTACTATGTGTAGGGAACTGTATTTAGCTCTTGGGAAAATACAATATAACGGAGTTGTGAGACGCAGTCCCTGCCCCCAGAGAGATTACAATCTAGATGGGGAGGCAGACATTACTCTAAACAAATTGCAGATATGTACCCAAGTTCTGTGTGGTGGATAAACAGTGCAAATCTAAGTGCCATGGAGGTTACAGATGAGGACACTGAGGCCCAGTGAAGTGACTTGCCCAAGTGGCAGAGCTGGGATTAGAACCCAGGTCCCCTTATTCCCAATCCCTGGTTCTTTTCACTAGGCGACACGGAGTCAGGCAAATCAATGGGCTCTGTGGGCCTCCATTTCCTCACCACTAAATGGCAAGAATAATCGCTACCTCCCAGGGATGGAGTGAGGGGAAAATAAGACGACCCATGTGACAAGGACGTTGAAAAATAAGAACATGGTGCAGATTTGAGGCATCATCCTCCCCTTCTCTATAGGGACACTGAGGGCATTAATGAGCAAAGACAGAATTGAGAAGTTTGGAGAAAAGCCCCTGAAAATTATTTTCCATTCCATTATCTTGCTGTGAAAAATTTTTGGTTGAGACCAAAAGAAGAAAAGTCAATTGCTGAATAATAATCCTCTTGATTCTGCCAGGTAATTTGATTTTCTCAAGGACTTTCCCATTACTTGTCCCATTTTTCCTCGTGACATCCCTGGCAGGTGAAGACAAAAGTATCGGATCCCCATTTTACAGACAGAGAAACTGAGACCTTGAGAGGCTAAGTATCAGTCAACCCAACAATTGGATGTCCTGTGCACTTACTGTCTGCAGAGCATCTGCAGTGAAGCAGTGTGGCTTATTGGAAAGAGTTTGGGCCCTGGGAGTCAGAGGACCTGGGTTCTAATCCCAGGATCAAATTGCCGGGACCTCAGTTACGGGATTCCCCTGTCCAGCCCAAACCTCTTAATAGGGAAAGGAGCATGTCCTAATAGTTAGAGCACAAGCCTGAGAGTAAGAAAATACTGCACGTACCAGAGTCTTCTCCCACCGGGAAGCTGCCTGTCTGCTTCCTCTAGCCATATCGGTACTGTCCCTCAGGGATCCCAAATTCCCAGGGGCCAGAGTTTAGGACTACTGGTGGAGCCTGATCCTCCGGGGCGGTGAATCCCCCTCCCCAGTGCCGCTGAGCCCGAGCTGGGTGGGAGACGACCTTCATTCCCCATCCCTGGCCACCCAGCTGGTCACGGACACTAGGCGAGAGCCCAACGGCTCATTGCGGGAAACGGGTCTCGTGGTGGCAGCAGGGCCCGGACATCAGGTGCTCTTAAAGAAACATCTCTATTATATCATACTCTCCCAAGCTCTTCGTTCGGTGCTCTGCTCACAGTAAGCCCTCTATAAATATGATTGATCGATTGATTGATTGAGTGGCACGGCTTCTCACGATGGACAACGCTCACTAGACACCTTGGCACCCAAACAAGCACAAACTTCCGTGACTTTTACCTGCTTTATTCCCTCACATTTCCTGTGACTACTAAATCGATCAATCATTCAATTGTATTTATTGAGAGCTTACTCCATATAGAGCACTGAACTAAGTAGTTGAGACAGCATAATACAATAGGGTTGGTAGACATTATCCCTGTCCTCAAGGAGCTAACAGTCTAGAGGTCTAAAATCCCTCAATATCCCCACCGGGCACCATTTTATTTTATTTTTTTAAAGATCTTTGTTAAGCACTTACTAAGTTCCAGGCACCGTACTAAAGACTGGAGTAGATTCAAGTTATTCAGTTGGACACAGTCCCTTTTCCACGCGGGGCTTGCAGTCTAAATCTCCATTGTACAGATGAGGTAACTGATGCACAGAGAAGCTAGGTGACTTGCTCAAGGTCACACAGCAGGCAAGTGGAAGTGTCAGGACTAGAACCCAGATCCTTCTGACTTTCAGGCTCGTGCTTGATCCACCAGGGCACACTGCTTCTCGCTGAGAAGTTGCCCCGTTTCAAGGCCGCACAATTAAATGGGGCTGTTTTTAGATGGGTCTCCCAGTGGCACTGGTGCAGATGGTGTTGGGATGAACCCTTCGTTGGTGCTGGAGATTGGGAGAGGGCGGGCAGAGCTGACCTGCTTGACCTTCTTTGGGTCTAACTTTCCCCCAAAATCTTTTCTGACAACCCAGGAGCAGCTTGTGGACACTTACACCGGCTGCAACAGTCACTTCCACCGCTTCCCCAGACCACCGGATGCTCGCTGAATGATACGACTTATTATTTATTCAGTTACCCTTCACTCAGAGGGTCCCCAAACGCTCAGCTGGGAGAGGGGAGACAAGCAGGGAAGAAGAGCATCATAGCTGTCGACAACGACTGCCAGATGGATTTTTTAGAAAGGTAAGAGGATGGGGGGCCATTGGCTTACCCCGCCGCTTCTTCCCCGCAGCTTTGTCCAGCTCCTGCTCCCACCTATGATGAGCCTGCCTGGCCCAGGAATCTCCCAAGCCCATCCCGGCCAGCACCAGGAATCCCTGGGCCTGCCCAAAACGTGGTTTGAGCCTAAATCATTTCATCAAGCAATCCCGGGGCGTCTGACACCCCCGTCGACACCACCGCTTCCCCCCTCCCTTCTCCGCGGCCTGTTCCTTGTACTCCGAGACGGATCAGATTCATTTTACTGCAGTCGAAAATCATGCAAATATAGTTGAGAAAGAGCCACTTAAATCTTTATTGCTCTTGCACACAACACAAACAACACCTCCAGTGCGCCCGCTGCTAAGTGTTTTTAGTGTTATTCCACCGTACAGTACATCACAATGTTAATTTTCCACGTTACTTTATTCCTGCTCAAGACCGTATATTACAACAGAGGAAACAAACTGCCTGTAATTACAGCGCCCGTCAGGACAAATGAAGTAAACACGCGTTCTGAAGGCTTGGGGCGGCGGGGTAGAAACAGAGGACGTCCAAGGAGGTCAGCGTGAGAGTTCTGTTCCAGGAGACCATCAGATGGAGGCAAAATGACACTCCCACACGGCTCCGGAGCTTGGCCAAAAACGCTTCTAATCCACACCCCGCCACTGGCCGGTTCAGATTCCTGCTTTCACTTTGTTTTCCCGGGGATCCATCCTGGAGCCGAAGGTGAAAAATCAGAAAGAGAAACCCACTGAGTATTTATTGAGTGCCTCTACGGCAGACCACCGGACTTGGTGTTTTCTGTTTGCAGAGTGCTGTACTAGATGTACTGATAATAACCGTGACGTTTGCTAAAGCACTTGGTATATGCCAGGCACTGTTCTAAGCGCTGGGATAGATACAAAGAAATCGGGTTGGACATAGTCCCTGTCCCACATGGGGCTCACAGTCTTAATCTCCATTTTACAGATGAGAGAACTGAGGCACAGAGGAGTGAAGTGACTTGCCTAAGGTCACACAGCAGACATCAATCACTCAATCATATGTAGTGAGTGCTTTCTATGTGTAGAGCACTGTACTAAGCACTTGAGAGGGGACAATACAACAGAACCCAATGCTTAGAACAGTGCCTGGCATATAGTAAGTGCTTAACAAATGCCAACGTTATTATTCTTAATTAGCAGGCACATTCCCTGCCCATAATGAGCTTACAGGCTAGAAGGGGAGACAGACATTAATATGAATAAATTAGTTAAGGTATAATACACAATTGAAAGATATGTACATGAGTGCTGTGGGGTGGGAGTGGAAAGACACATGTGGTGGAGCTGGATTAGAACCCATATCATCTGACTCCCAGAACTGTGCTCTTTCCACTAGGCTATTGGCTTCCCAACTAGTACTACTAATATTTACTAAGTTCCTATTCTGTGTCAAGCCACTGTACTAAACGCTGGGTTAGATACAGGTTAGTCAGATGAGGTACAGTCTCTGTCCTATGGGGGGAGGTCACAATCAGGAGGGTGAACAGGTATTCATCTTACAGATAAGTGGAAGCACTGAGAAGTCAGTGCTTAGAACAGTGCTTTGCACATAGTAAGTGCTTAATAAATGCCATTATTATCATTATTATTATCATTATTGTTATCATTATTATTATTATTATTATCATTATTATTATCATTATTATTATGTTGCCCTAGGTCACACAGCAGACAAAGGGTGGAGCTAGGATAACAACTCAGATCTCTTGATCTTAGTCCTGTGCTCTCCTCCTATTAGACCACGCTGCTCATCTAGAGCCTGTGGTTTCCTGCTGAGCAGGGGAGGTTTAGAAAGCAGTAGGGATATCTCCAGTAGGTCACCTAGAGCCCTTTCGGGTCACATTTCCTAGGGGTCATGTTTCCCCACAGGTCACATTCTCAGGGGTCACATTCAGGTGTGGAGGAGAGTAGCTGATGCCCTTTCCATTCAAAAGCAACTTTAGTTTTACCAAAATAGTGAGGAATACTACCCCTAAAACACTTTTCCCTATTTCCTCTCTGTCCCTGCCTCTCTGTCTCTCTCACTTGCCTCTCCCCCATCAACTGCAGACAACAGTGTAGGGATTATCCTTCCCCAATTAACAATACCAAATCCATCAATCAATTTATCCAAAACTGCATTCAGAGACCATAATGATGTGTATATAGCTATAATTCTGTTCATTCTGATGGTATTGATACCTATCTACGTGTTTTGTTTTGTTGTCTGTCTCCCCCTTCTAGACGGTGAGCCTGTTGTTGGGTAGGGACCATCTCTCTGTGTTGCCGATTTGTTCTTTCCAAGTGCTTAGTACAGTGCTCTGTACACAGTAAGTGCTCAATAAATACGATCGAATGAATAAATGAATCTACAGGGAGCCGAATGCTGTACTGAGTTCCTCCCATGTGAAGAGGACAGTACTGGCTACATACTGTATTTAGAACACCAGTACTGAGCATCTACAATGTATAGAGCACTGTACTGACCATCTACTGTGTGTAGAGTATAGTACTGGATGTCTATTGTGTGCAACCACTGTATCAAGAACACGCTATGTGTAGAGCACTGTGCTAAGCACTGAATATCAGCAGAGAACTGTACCAGTGTGCATAGCTGGGGAATTGCGTTGTGCAGAATACTGTACTGGGCACCTATTGTGTGCAGAGTACTGTACTGGGGACCTGTTGTGTTTAGAGCACTGTACTGGTCTCCTAGGTTGTCTACCATAGGAGAAACAGCTTGGCTCAGTGGAAAGAGCCCGGGGTTTGGAGTCAGAGGTCATGGGTTCAAATCCCCGCTCTGCCAATTGTCAGCTGTGACTTTGGGCAAGTCACTTAACTTCTCTGGGCCTCAGTTACCTCATCTGTAATATGGGGATTAAGAATGTGAGCCCCCCGTGGGACAACCTGATCGCCTTGTAACCTCCTCAGTACGTAGAACAGCGCTTTGCACATGGTAAGCGCTTAATAAATGCCATTATTATTATTATTATTACAGCGCAGAACTGGACAAGTGCACAGAGCACCATTCTGACAGTTTAGCAGAGCACTCCACCTTGAGTCTATAACCCCCAAACTGGCCATCTTCCATCTTTTCCAGCATTTCCCATCCCGGAGAGTGGAAAAGGGACCACGATCCAAGGATCCCAGGTCCGAGTGGGCTCGTCAAAGGTTAGAGAGGGGACTTCATCAGTCGCGACACCGTGACATCGGCTAGGCGGGGGAGGGGCAAGCTGTCCTCTCCTGGTTCTCCTCTTATCTCTCCGGTCGTTCTTTCTCAGTCTCTTTTGCAGGCTCCTCCTCCCCCTCCCATCCTCTTACTGTGGGAGTTCCCCAAGGTTCAGTGCTTGGTCCCCTTCTGTTCTCAATCTACACTCACTCCCTTGGTGACCTCATTCGCTCCCACGGCTTCAACTATCATCTCTACGCTGATGACACCCAGATCTACATCTCTGCCCCTGCTCTCTCCCCCTCCCTCCAGGCTCGCATCTCCTCCTGCCTTCAGGACATCTCCATCTGGATGTCCGCCCGCCACCTAAAGCTCAACATGTCGAAGACTGAGCTCCTTGTCTTCCCTCCCAAACCTTGTCCTCTCCCTGACTTTCCCATCTCTGTTGACGGCACTACCATCCTTCCCGTCTCACAAGCCCGCAACCTTGGTGTCATCCTCGACTCCGCTCTCTCATTCACCCCTCACATCCAAGCCGTCACCAAAACCTGCCGGTCTCAGCTCCGCAACATTGCCAAGATCCGCCCTTTCCTCTCCATCCAAACCGCTACCCTGCTAATTCAAGCTCTCATCCTATCCCGTCTGGACTACTGCACTAGCCTTCTCTCTGATCTCCCATCCTCGTGTCTCTCTCCACTTCAATCCATACTTCATGCTGCTGCCCGGATTATCTTTGTCCAGAAACGCTCTGGACATATCACTCCCCTCCTCAAAAACCTCCAATGGCTACCGATCAATCTGCGCATCAGGCAGAGACTCCTCACCCTGGGCTTCAAGGCTCTCCATCACCTCGCCCCCTCCTACCTCACCTCCCTTCTCTCCTTCTACTGCCCAGCCCGCACCCTCCGCTCCTCCACCACTAATCTCCTCACTGTACCTCGCTCTCGCCTGTCCCGCCATCGACCCCCGGCCCACGTCCTCCCCCGGGCCTGGAATGCCCTCCCTCTGCCCATCCGCCAAGCTAGCTCTCTTCCTCCCTTCAAGGCCCTGCTGAGAGCTCACCTCCTCCAGGAGGCCTTCCCAGATTGAGCCCCTTCTTTCCTCTCCCCCTCATCCCCCTCTCCATCCCCCCGCCTTACCGCCTTCCCCTCCCCACAGCACCTGTATATATGTATATATGGTTGTACATATTTATTACTCTGTTTATTTATTTATTTATTTATTTTACTTGTACATTTCTATCCTACTTATTTTATTTTGCTGGTATGTTTGGTTCTGTTCTCTGTCTCCCCCTTTTAGACTGTGAGCCCACTATCGGGTAGGGACTGTCTCTATGTGATGCCAATTTGTACTTTCCAAGCGCTTAGTACAGTGCTCTGCACATAGTAAGCGCTCAATAAATACGATTGATTGATTGATTGATTGACTGTCCTCCCCGAGAGTCGCCTGTGGGCGAGGGGGTCTGGTTCCAGCCATAACGGCACTGATTTACCGAGGGTGGTCCTCCTTACCTTATTAATTAGAAGATCCATTACGGGGATTGCAAAACATTGCTCTGACTGTGAGCTATCACTGCCCAAGGACCTCTAAAAGACAAAGAATTCCATTTTGCAAAATCTAGTTAACATATCAAAGAGCAGTAAATGTGCAAATTGCTGTCATAAGGAGTCCTTTATTGCTCTTCCTTTTCATGATGTCACCCCCCCTCCCCCACCCACTCTCTTCTAGCCCCTTTGACAAGGTTATTCAAAGGAAACAAGAGGAAACTCTTACCCCCTCGACACAGACACTTCAAAGAGGACTTCGGGGACCGGCCCCTTCGCCCGCAAATACTTATAACCTGTTGTTGTGACGGATGGTCCTGTCCCTCAGGTTTAATAAATAGAAGCAGAAGCCGGCTTCGCTCTGTGGCCAGCTGCTTTGCTAATGAGCTAACAGCTCAGGGTATCTTTGATATCTGATTTTTTTCCTCCCCCTCTAGACCGTAAGCTCCTCATGGGCAGGGTACGTGTCTGCTAATTCTGTCGTATTGTACTCGCCCAAGCGCTTAGTACAGTGATCCACACGTAGAAAGCGCTCCATAAATACCGTTGATTGACTGGTGGATTGAATGCTGTTGAACCTCTGCTGGGTTTCTGCCACTCTACTTCCCAATCCGGAGTATCCCCTTCTTGTAGAATTCCAGGCAGGAGGTGAGTGGAGAAAGAAGTAATGTAGCCTAAAGGGTAGAATATGTGTCTGGGAGTCGGAAGACCTGGGTTTTTAATCCCAGCTCTGCCACTTTCCTGCTGTGTGACCTGGGGCAAGTCGCTTGACTTCTCTGCGCCTCAGTTCCCTCATCTTCATTCGTTCATTCAGTCGAATTTATTGAGTGCTTACTGTGTGCAGAGCACTGTACTAAGCTCTTGGAAAGTACAATTTGGCAACAAATAGAGACAATCCCTACCCAACAACGGGCTCACAATCTAGAAGGGGGGAGACAGACAACAAAACAAAACAAGAAGACAGGCATCAATAGCATCAATATAAATAGATAGAATTTTAGGTATATACACATCATTACTAAAATAAATACAATCATAAATATGTACATATATAAACCAGTGCTGTGGGGAGGGGTATAGAGCAGAGGGAGGGAGTCGGGGCAATGGAGAGGGGAGGAGGAGCAGAGGAAAAGGTAGGCTCAGTCTGGGAAGGCCTCCTGGAGGAGGTGAGCTTTCAGGACTTTCATTCAACGGCATTGAAGGGGAGAAGTATGCTAGTTTCAGCTGTGAAATGGGGATTCAGTACTTATTCTCCTTCCTACTTAGACTTGAGCTCCATGAGGGACCTGATGATCTTGTATCCATCCCAGCGCTGAGTACAGTGCTTGTCACATAATAAGCGCTTAACAAATACCACAATTGTTATTCATTATTGGGGTCTGACTAGGGTTGGATACAAGACAAGCAGATCAGATCCAGTCCCTATCCCACCACCCAGGACTGCCTGTCCTAGAGGGCTGGGGAATAGGGATTTTAGCCTCACTTTGCTGTCGAGGAAATTGGGACACCAAGAGATGAAGTGACTTACCCTTCTTGCTCAGAACAGTGCTTTGCACACAGTAAACCCTCAATTATTATTATTATTATTATTATTATTAATTACCCAAAGTTCCACAGGGAGCAAGAATTGAGTCTGGGTCTAAAACCTGTGTCTCCTAACTCCCAGGCCCGCGCTGTTTCCATCAGGCCACCATCTGGTGGGAGAGGTCTCCATCCCTGAGGTCAGGCTGGCCGGTCGATTGGAAGGCCCTCCCCTGCAATCCCAACCATTTGGATGGGGTTTTCAGGCCCAGTAGCCCAATACTCTGTCTCACCCAACTTCCACTGCTCCGAAGCCACTGACAACACTGTTCCTGGGGCATGGATTGATAATAATAATAGCAATGATAATAAAAATAATTGTGGTATTTGTTAAGCATTTTCTATGTGCCAGCACTAAGCTCTGGGGGAGGTGTAAGATAATCAGGTTGGACACAGTCCCTGTCCCACATAGGGCTCACAGTCTTAATTCCCGTTTTACAGATGAGAGAACTGAGGAACAGAGAAGTTGAGTGACTTGCTCAAGGTCACACAGCAGACAAGTGACAGAACTGGGATTACAACCCAGGTCCTTCTGACTCCCAGGACTGAGCTCTGTCCACGAGGTTGTAGGAGGTTGTCTTCCTGACTTCATTTACCCAGGTGAACCCCATGTCTCTTGCTTTCTGCAAGGCACTCCCCAAAGCCCAGATCTGGGGGGGACTGTGGAGGTGGTAGTGATGATGATAAGAACAGCGACGACATAGATGATGGTTGGTAGTCATGATGATGAAGATGATGACAGCGGTAGTGGTGGTGATAGTGATGATGCTGAAATAATGGTGAAAATGATGATGATAGTGATGACAATCCAAGAAATTCCCCTTCAGTGAAGTAGGGAAATATTTCCGGACTCTCCCATTGTGCTGACATCACACCAAGCATGCAATGTAGAGTGATGATGGAAGCCCACCCAAACCCCCAAACCTAGAGCCTTGGGGGACCCCCTGACACACAGCCAACCTCTCAACTCTAGAGCCCTTCCACTCCCTGCCCAGATTTCCTCTCAAGCAAGCACTGCTTCCAATTTAAGAACCAGGAGGCTTGGGTCCTTCAAAGGCTCAACCCGACTGCCATCCCTGGCCACCTGCCCTAGCAGTGTGCCCTGAAACAGCAAACCCACTCTCTTATCTCCTAAAGCCAGCCCAGATCCAGCTCCCAAAAGTGGGGTAAAATAGAGAGGGCATCCAAGATCTCAGAGTCTTCAATCAGTGGTATTGAATGAGCACCTACACAAGGAGCTAAGCACTTGGGAGAGTATAATGCACCATCCTTGCTCTCAAGGAGCTTCCAGTCTATTGTGTGCAGAGTACTGGACTGAGTTCTTGGCAGGGAACAATAGAGTTAGGAAATACCATCCCTGTCCTCCAGCAACTTACGTTCTAGATGGACGCATCCTTGGAGGGCCCCAAAGCCATGTGAGTATCACCCCAAATAAACTCAGAGGCTTTTATGTGTTCCTGTTTGCCAGCCCATCCCAGGTAACGTCTAGAGAGGCATGAGCCCAGATCTCCCAGACTGGCAAGCAAGAGAAGCTGCATGGACTAGAGAAAGGTAAGACTGTGAACCCCATGTGGGACAGGGAGTATGTCCAACCTGATTAGCTTGTATCTACCCAGTGCTTAGTACAGTGCTTGGTACATAGCAAGTGCTTAACAAGTACTATCAATTATTTATTTATTTAAGAGCATAGAGGCCACCCGCTCTATCCCCATTCCTAGCCACTTGGAATTCATAGTCCAAAAAGAAATATTTCCATTTTTTCCCCCTGAGGAAATTTGTTAATCTGGCGTAACTAAACGCCCATTAATTTCCTGGTGGGAAACAGAAGGCAGAGGCGGCCTTAGTGTATATGTTTGGCGTCCAAGCATGTGAGGGGAGATGGATCCCATGTGTATGGCAATGGCCTGGGTTGGGGGCAGGGTCCTGGAGATGGGGACAGGCATAGGAGCCAGCCGCCACAGGCATGTCCTCTTAGGAGGCAGAGTAGCCCACGGCAGATGCAAGTGAACTGTGATGGAATACCTGGAAACCCCGGAAGGCAGGGGCACAGGTCATTTTCCAAACTGCATCCTGGACAGTCAATCAATCAGTCAGTCACTCGTATTTATCGAGCACTTATTGTGTGCAGGGCATTGCACTAAGCATTGGGAGAGGACAATATAAGAGAGTTGGGAGACGCAGTCCCTGTCCACAACTAGTTTACAATCTAAAGAAAAAATCAGTTGTCCCCTCAAGAGTGGCCTTTCCACCCAGGCTCACTGTCTGATCAGGTCTACCCATGGTGAACTTGAGGGGGCTCCTTGGTGGTATCTGCAACTCCAACCTCTTTCTCAACTCTTGTATTTAGTCAGACATCAAATCTTATCTGTTCTTTCTTCACATCTCCAGAATCCACCCCTTCCACATCCATTCAGGCTGCCACCACGCTGGTACTTGTCATCTTCCGTCTCGACTGCTGCACCAGTCTCTTCACTGACCTCCTGGCCTCCAGCCTCTCCCATCTCTAGTCCATACTACACTCTGCTGCCGGGATTGTTCTTCTAAAACATCATTCTGTTTGTTTTATTTGTTTTATAGTATTTGTTAAGCATTTACTATGGACCAGAGACTGTACTAAGTGCTGGGTAGATACACTGTAATCAGGTTAGACACAGTCCATGTCCCATATAGGGCTCACAGTTTTAATCCCCTTTTTTAACATATGAGATAACAGGCAGAAAGAAGTAAAGTGACTTCTCAAGGTCACCCAGCAGACACCTGGCAGAGCTAGGATTAGAACCCAGGTCCTTCTGAACTCCCAGTCCAGTGCTCTTTTCACTAAGCCACGCTGCTTCTCGTAAACCTCCAAAGGTCACCCATTCCTCTCCTCATCAAGCAGAAACTCCTGATCATCAGCTTTAAGCACTCAATCATCTCTGTCTCTCCTCTTTACTTGCTCTCTTCAACTAAGAGAAGATTCCATTCTCTATCCTGTGGGCTTTTTCTGGGAAAGCCAAAAAAGGATAGGGGGCAGTTAAGAGGGAAAACCGACGTGAAGATGAAACAAAGACTCTGTCAGTTAGATCAGCTCTTAATTGAGACCAAAATGTGATTAAAATGACAGAAAAATATTTATCTCACAACTAATGAAGTCTGGGAGACCAAAGAGCAGAGAATGAAGAAAGAGGAGGTATGTCTGAAGATCACTGCTCAACTCAGAGCGGCAGTCGCAACCAGGTTTGCTAAATTCCATCAGTGGGCAAAGCACTGCACTAAGCTCTAGGAAATAATTTCACTGGTGAGAATTAGACTTGGTCCCTGGCACTCAACGGGCTATAAGGTATAAAGTGGAGAGAGGAAACTGGAGACAGACTCATAAGGAGAGTTGAAACAATAAAAACATAAAAATGACATGAGAAGCAGCATGGCCTAGTGGAAAGAGCACTGGACCTGGGTTCTAATCCTAGCTCTGCCAGGTGTCTGCTCGGTGACCTTGAGAAATCACTTTACTTCTTTCTGCCTGTTATATGTAAAAAAGGGGATTAAGACTGTGAGCCCTTTGTGGTACATGGACTCCAGGTTTTAATCCCAGCTCTGCCACTTGTCTGCTGTGTGACTTTGGGACAAGACACTTCCCTTCTCCGTGCCTCAGTTACCTCATGTGTAAAATGGGGATTAAGACCGTGTGCCCCATGCAGGACAGAGGCTGGATCCGACTTGATAAGCTCGTATCTACTCCAGCACTTAGTATAGTCCCTGGAACATAAAACAGATACGATTAAAAACAAAAGCAAAAAATATTAAAGACAAAGACAAGAATAAAAATGAAAAACAAGAACAAAAAGAGCAGTAGAGCACCATGGTTAGGGAAGCAGAGCTCAGGGCTCCTTGTGGTTCTGAGTTCAACAGTCACAACCAAAGCCAAGGTAACGGCCACAGATGCCGCCGGTGTGTGCGCCCTCACCGCGGCGCTGGCGCCAGGCAGGCCGGAAGCGTGGCCCCAGGATGACATGGAAGGGGAGCCGGGACTGTTCCCAGTGAAGACGCTCGGGCCTCCATCCCACTCCCGCCGTAAAACTGGCTCTGTTTTCGTCTTGGCAAGACATTTCAGTTTTCATTTCAGCATCCTTGGCCGCAGGTGCGCTTTTGGCAAGATCCCTTCAGCAGCTGTAACCAGGAAGCTTCACCACAACAATATGGGCTCGTGAGCAGAGCAGACTTCCCTATTGTCCCCACTGTACCAGCCATATTCACGATGGCGGCAGCATGAGAAGCAGCACGGCCTAGTGGCTAGAGTCCGGACCCGGGAGTCAGAAGGTCATGGGTTCTAATCCCGGCTCCACCGCTTGTCTGCTGTGGGACCTTGGGCAAGTCCCTTCACTTCTCTGTACAACCTCATCTATAAAATAATAATAATAATGGCATTTGTTAAGCGCCCACTATGTGCAAAGCAGTGTTCTAAGCCCTTGGGGAGGCTACAGGGTGATCAGGTTGTCCCACATGGGGCTCACAGTCTTAATCCCTGTTTTACAGATGAGTAACTGAGGCACAGAGAAGTTGAGTGACTTGCCCAAAGTCACACGGCTGACAAGCGGCGGAGCCGGGATTTGATCCCATGACTTCTGACTCCCAAGCCCATGGGAGTCCATGGTCTTTCCACTTAGCCATGCTGCTTCTCTCCCCGCTTGAGAGACTGTGACCCCACATGGGACAGGGACTTTGTCCAACCCCATTTGCTTGCATCCACCCCAGCGCTTAGTAGAGTGCCTGGCACAAGGTAAGCACTTTACAAACACCACAATTATTGTTGTTATTATTATTATTATTATTATGGAATTGTTATGGAATTATAATGGAGCTCCCATCCATTATTATGATGTGAGCTCCAGTTAGAAGGAGGGCATGATAGAGCCTGGAGAAGACTCAGGGAGACTGGTAAGGCTGGGGGAAACTAGGGAAGGCTGGAGGAGGCTGGGGAGACAACTGGGGAAGACTAGAGGAGCCTGGGGGAGACTGGGAAAGATGGAAGAGGCTGAAGTAGCCCGGGGGAGGCTGGAGGAGACTGAGGGCAACTGCGGAAAGTTGGGGGGAGTAATCAGAGCTATCGCACAGCATGAAAATTCAGTTGATTTCCTGCAAGGAGAATAACCTAAATTCACCTTTTTCCCTCTCAAATCAGGCCATGCAATTATCCCTCCCCAGAGACAAGAATCTAGCAATTCTGCTCAGAGAAGTTGCTTTGTGTATGAGATTCTAAAATATCCACAAGGGCTTTTCCAGGCTCCTTCCTATAATACCAGCAAGTTCTCTGATGGATGCTTCCAAGAGTCACCATTCTGGCCCTAAATAGAGTCCTTGCGATGGGAGAAATTCCCCAAATCCTTCTGAAGGCTCCATCTTTTCAGTAGATTGTGAACTCTTTGAGGGCAGGAACTGTGTCTACCAACTCTATCGTACCCACCCAAATGCTTAGTACAATGCTGTGCACGCAGTAAGAGCAGCATGGCTCAGTGCAAAGAGCCCGGGCTTTGGAGTCAGAGGTCATGGGTTCAAATCCCAGTTCCACCACTTGTCAGCTGTGTAACTTTGGGCAAGTCACTTCACTTCTCTGGGCCTCAGTTCCCTCATCTGTAAAATGGGGATTAAGACTGTGAGCCCCCAGTGGGACAACCTGATCACCTTGTAAACTCCCCAGCACTTAGAACAGTGCTTTGCACATAGTAAGCGCTTAATAAATGCCATCATCATTAATAAATAACAAAGTTATATTTTTAACGGTATGTGTTAAGCACTTACTGTGTGCCAAGCACTGTACTAAACTCCAGGGTAGTTACAAGTTAATCATGTAGGACACAATCTCTGTCCCACATGGGGCTTTACAGTCTAAGTAGTAATCATTTTCATTTGGGAAATTGAGTAAAATGCATGTTTTGTCCATTTTCCTAACTTCTTTAACTATTAATACCCTTGTGCTAGGCTCTGAAAGTACTGTTTTTTTTTTCTTAAAGAACTTTTCTCTTGCATTCTCCCTCTTCTAGACTGTGAGCCCGTTGTTGGGTAGGGACTGTCTCTATATGTTGTCAACTTGTACTTCCCAAGTGCTTAGTACAATGCTCTGCACACAGTAAGTGCTCAATAAATACGATTGAATGAATGAATGAAAGTAGGCATCTCTACGGGTCAGAGATGACTCGACAGCATAAGACAAGACAAGGAGGTAGAACAGCTATTGAATCCCCATTTTACAGTGGGGGAACTGAGTCACCGAGAGTGAAGTGACTTACTCAATGTCACCCAGCAGACAAGTGGTGGAGCTGGGATTAGGACTTGAGCTCTCACTTGAGCTGCGAATAGAACTCAAGTCCTCTGACTCCAGGGCCTGGGCTCTTGCCATTAGGCCACACTGCTTGATCTTTCCCTCTAGAGTGAAATGCCTCAGTCCTGAAAATGTCAGGTCTGCAGGGAGAAGGGAACTGTTCAGCAGAGGCTGACCATCATCAATCGTATTTATAAATACGACCAGTCCATAGGGGGAAGCCCTGGTCCAACAGGAGACAGGTCCCCCCAGGACACAAGAATCTAGCAAAAATACCCTGTCTGGACCACCCCAGCCTACCGCTGTCTGGTCACTCTGGGCTGACTGTCAGTGGTAAATCCCTGCTCCGTGATTGGCCAGACAGACAGATTCAGACATCATCAATCATATTTATTGAGTGCTTACTATGTGCAGAGCACTGTACTAAGCGCTTAAGAGTGACATGAGTGACATAGGGGAACAGGTGAACGCCGCTAGGATTTTCCAAAAAATAGTACGTAGCTTTTTTTTTTTTAATGACATTTGTCATGTGCTTCATATGTGCCAGGAACCAAGTCAGTCAGTTCAACATCCATCTCCAGAATAGGAAGTTGGACCGTCCTTCCAAGACAGCCAACCAGCCTGTGCACGTAGCTCACTGTGGACGCTGGAGCAGAGTGACAGTCACATGGCCCAATTAGGTGAAGACTGTTGGTTTTAGTGTCTTTGAAAGAGGAATCCCACCAGAGATGCTCAGCACGTGCTGGAATTTCACCCACCTCAATAGGCACTCAGTAAATACTAATGACTGACTAGAAATATTTGCTCCTTTTCCTTGCGTCTGTTTTCTACCCAGAAGCCTGTTTTAATCTGAAGGCTGGTCCCTGAGGAAAGGGACCACCATTGCGTTGTCATAATAATAATAATAATAATGGCATTTATTAAGCACTTACTATGTGCAAAGCACTATTCTAAGCGCTGGAGAGGTTACAAGGTGATCAAGTTGTCGCACGGGGGGCTCACAGTCTTAATCCTCCACTTTACAGATGAGGTAACTGAGGCTCAGAAAGGTGAAGTGACTTGCCCAAAATCACACAGCTGACAATTGGCAGAGCCGGGATTTGAACCCATGACCTCTGACTCCCAAGCCCGGGCTCTTTCCACTGAGCCACACTGCTTATCCATCTTTGAATCTTCATCTTCTTCACCTTTGAAGCTTTTCCCAGCGCTCAGTACAGTGCTCCTCATAAAATGGTCATCCAATATAATCATTACTATTATTGTAGTTGTTGCCATTGCTGCTGTGGCTGTGTCTGTTGCTGTTCTATCTGTTGTTTTGGGTACTGCTGCTGTTATCGGCATCAGTAACGTTAATAATGAAAACATTGTCACATTTGAGACATTTGTGAGACATATGAGTAGCAGCTTGGCTTATTGGAAAGAGCCCAGGCTTGGGAGTCAGAGGTCGTGAGTTCTAATCTTAGCTCTGCCACTTGTCTGCTGTGTGACCTCGGGCAGGCCACTTCACTTCTCTGAGCTTCAGTTCCCTCATCTGTAAAATGTGGATTAAGACTGTGAGCTCCACATGACACAGCCTGATTACCATGTATCTACCTCAGCGCTTAAAACAGTGCTTGGCATATAGTAAGCACTTCACGCTGCTGCCCGGCTCATCTTTGTGCAGAAATGCTCTGGGCATGTTACTCCCCTCCTCAAAAATCTCCAGTGGCTACCAATCAACCTACGCATCAGGCAAAAACTCCTCACTCTTGGCTTCAACGCTGTCCATCCCCTCGCCCCCTCCTACCTCACCTCCCTTCTCTCCTTCTACTGCCCAGCCCGCACCCTCTGCTCCTCTGCCGCTAACCTCCTCACTGTGCCTCATTCTCGCCTGTCCAGCCGTCGACCCCCGGCCCACGTCCTCCCCCTGGCCTGGAATGCCCCCAATCCCTCCACACATTCGCCAAGTAGCTCTCTTCCTCCCTTCAAAGCCCTACTGAGAGCTCACCTCCTCCAGGAGGCCTTCCCAGACTGAGTCCCCTCCTCCCCCTCCCCATCCCTCCTGCCTTACCTCCTTCTTCTCCCCACAACACCTGTATATATGTATATATGTTTGTACATATTTATTACTCTATTTATTTTACTTGTACATATTCTATTTATTTTATTTTGTTAATATGTTTTGTTTTGTTGTCTCTCTCCCCCTTCTAGACTGTGAGCCCACTGTTGGGTAGAGGCCATCTCTATATGTTACCAACTTGTACTTCCCAAGCGCTTAGTACAGTGCTCTGCACACAGTAAGTGCTCAATAAATACAGTTGAATGAATGAATGAATGAACAAGCACCATAATTATTATTATTTGGCAGTATGGTTTATTGGGTAGGGCACAGGCCTGGGCGTCTGAAGGACCTGGGTTCTAAACCCGGCTCAGCCACTTGTCTGCTGTGTGACCTTGGGGAAGTCACTTCATTTCTCTGTGCTTCAGTTATCTCATCTGTAAAATGGGAATGAACACCATGGAGCCCCATGTGGGACATGAACTGTGTCCAACCTGACTAACTTGTATCTAGCCCAGCACTTAGTACAGTGACTGGCACATAGAAAGAGCTTAACAAATACCATAAAAAATTTAAAATTTGGCTCCACATGAGCACGAGGTGGACTGTCCCCTGCCTAAGCCGTAGAAAGGCCAGTTGTGCTCTCAGCAGACATCTGAATTGGAATTTCCTCTCGATTCCCAAGCCAACGGCCCCCACCTTCCCCAGCCTTCCCTGCCCTCTCAGCACTGCAGATTCCTGTGACTTTGTTCCCAGAAGCAGGGACGACCCCGCGACTCCAGAGTGTGGTGAAGCAGATCTTCTGCCGGGATGATCAAGGAATCCTGCTTTTGTCCAGCCCTTCTGCCCCCCACAAAGCATCCTGGGATCGCTGCCCTTAATTGCTCTTTCATCTCTGCCGTTGACTTGAACTCTCTGCGGTGCCCTCCGGGAAGAGCGGAGGCCGGAGAACCAGTGGAGGAGAGCAAAGAGGCTTAACAGCTGCCCGGCCTGCGGAATGTGCCGCTTCAAAGATGTCAGTAGAGAGGTGGTAAGCAGCACGATCGCCTGCCGGGCCACAGGTAGCCCGCACAGCAAGCCCGGGTGGCAGGAACGGAAGAAGGGCACCTCCTCCAGCCCAGTGGAGCGGGGAAGATGCCAGGCCCCACCAAGGGTCTGCAACCCGGCCACCGCCTGCTGCTCCAAATCAATCAATCAATCAGTCGTATTTATTGAGCGCTTACTATGTGCAGAGCACTGTACTAAACGCTTGGGAAGTACAAATTGGCAACACGTAGAGACAGTCCCTACCCAACAGTGGGCTCACAGTCTAAAAGGGGGAGACAGAGAACAAAGCCAAACATACCAACAAAATAAAATAAATAGGATAGAAATGTACAAGTAAAATAAATAAATAAATAAATAAATAAATAGAGTAATGAATATGTAAATAAATAAATAAATCCGGGGAACCCTCGCTCTGACTCAAGCGCTGGGCCCCAGCCTCTATCTAGAATAATAATAATTATGGTATCTGTTAAGCACTTACTATGGGCTAGGCACTGTAATAATAATAATAATAATAATAATGTTGGTATTTGTTAAGCGCTTACTATGTGCAAAGCACTGTTCTAAGCGCTGGGGTAGATACAAGGTAATCAGGTTGTCCCACGTGGGGCTCACAGTCTTCATCCCCATTTTACAGATGAGGTAACAGGCCCAGAGAAGTGAAGTGACTTGCCCAAAGTCACACAGCTGACAAGTGGCGGAGCCGGAATTTGAACCCGTGACCTCTGACTCCAAAGCCCGTGCTCTTTCCACTGAGCCACGCTGCTTCTCTGTACTAAGCACTGGGGTAGATACAAGCCAATCGGGTCGGACATGGTCCCCGCCCCATGTGGGACTCACAGTCTCAATCCCCATTTCACAGATGAGGCAACTGAGGCACAGAGAGGTTGAGTGACTTGCCCAAGACCGCACAACAAACAAGAGAAGCAGCATGGCTCGGTGGAAAGGGCATGGGCTTTGGAGTCACAGGTCATGGGTTCAAATTCCGGCTCTGCCAGTTGTCAGCTGTGTGACTTTGGGCAAGTCGCTTAACTTCTCTGGGCCTCAGTTACCTCATCTGTAAAATGGGGATTAAGACTGTGAGCCCCCCATGGGACAACCTGATCACCTTGTAACCTCCCCGGCGCTTTGAACGGTGCTTTGCATATAGTAAGCACTTAATAAATGCCATTTTAAAAAAGTGGCAGAGACAGGATTAGAACTCATGACCTTCTGACTCCCAAGCCCATGCTCTATCCACTAGGCCATGCTGCTTACAGTGGGGTAGGCTCTTGGAGGAAGGGAAACCCATCCCTTTGGGGAAGTAGCATTGCCTAGTGGATAGCGCATGGGCCTGGGATTCAGAAGGACCTGCGTGCTAATCAGAGCTCAGCCACTCGTCTACTATGGGACCACGGGCAAATCGCTCCACTTCTCTGTGCCTTGGTTCTCTCGTCTGTAAAATGGGGATGAAGATTGTGGGTCCCATGTGGGACAGGGATTGTATCCAATTTGATTAACTTGTATCTACCCCAGTGCTTAGTACAGTGCCTGGCAAATAGTAAGAGTTAAATGAATATAAAAAAAAAAAACCCTCCCCTTGAGAGCTGAACTGGACATCACACGTGAGCGCATGGGACCTTGGATCGATCGGTCTGGCTCCCTCCGACGAAATATGATGTCGTTGTGACCAGGGTTCCACCCGCAGAACCACGGTGCTTCCGTTTCCCCAGACATCAGATTTGCAGCGATGATTTTAAGCACAGTGAGACAACCTGATATTCAAGTCCTTGCTTGGAGACTGACCTTGACTGGCTCTCTTTCCTGGGAGCTGCACGAGGTGCCCAAGGGGCCTGCTCGGACAGGACATGACAAGCCGGCCCCACACCGTCCTTTCATCCATTGATCCTTCTATCAGTCAGTGGCATTCTGGGGCTCCTGGGTGTAGAGCACTGGACTAAGCGCTTGGAAGAGTATAATACTATAGAATCAGTAGACATAATTCCTGCCCACAAGGAGCTTTCAGTCTTCTGTGTGTACAGCACCAGACTGAACACTTGGGAAAGTCCAATACTATAGAATCAGTACACACGATCCTTGCCCAAGAGGAACTTATAGTCTGCTGTGGGCAGAGCCCTGGTCTGAGAAACTTGGGAGAGTACAGAAGAGTCAGAAGCTACGATTCCTGCTCTCAAGGAGCTTCTGTTCTTCAAGGATCTAGGATAGGGGGCCAGGTCTCCAGTGTGAACTTTTAGACTGTGAGCCCACCTTTTAGACTGTGAGCCCACTGTTGGGTAGGGACTGTCTCTATGTGTTGCCAATTTGTACTTCCCAAGCGCTTAGTACAGTGCTCTGCACATAGTAAGCGCTCAATAAATACGATTGATGATGATGATGTGAACACCTCCACAGGCCTCCAGCTAAGAGCCACGAGTTTGAGGATGGATGAACCCACTGGGAGGGAAACCTGCCCCTGAGAAAGGCAGAAAAAAACTCTGCCAAAGCTCCTCCGATCAAACCACTTCCTCTTCCCCATCAGCCCATCACAGGACCCCAGGACTTTCACGACTCCATTTGGACTTCTCAAGTGATTATTGTTTTATATTAATGTCTGTCTCTCCCTCTAGACTGTGAGCTTGTTGCGGGCAGGGAATGTGTTCATTATTCTATTGCACTCTCCCAAGCAAACACCTTGTACAGTGCTCCGCACACAGTAAGAGCTCAGTGAATGAATGAATCCCACTCTCGCCTGGCCCAGGTTTGGCATTGTCCAGGGGTTCTACTTAAAAAACGAAGGGAAAAGTTACCTATTAGAGGTCTCGGGTTGTTCTTTTTCGCTTTAAGAACCGTGCCTTAACCTTTCGCCTTTCCTTTTCTACTTGGGGCTCCAAGGGTATAAAGCCTGTAATTAACAAGTTCTTTATGGCCGCCACAATAGTAATTGCCAGGTGTAGCCTGAAGGTAGTAGGAATAAAAAATTGTTCTCGCTTCCTGTTTCCCCCTTGCCCCCCACCCCCCCTACCCGGCCACCACCCCCAACCTACAAGCATCCGGGAGTTATTGTGAAGGTCTCAGTGAGATTTCACCTTTCCCAAGAACCTTGGTTAGCATCTGGCTACCCCCACTCTGCGGTCACCCAGGCAATCAATACATACTCGGGGATGGCCCCCCTCCCTCGGCCACTGCCCCCCCTCCCAGCCCCTTCCTCAGCCAGGCTGAAAAAAGCGGCGGAGATTAGATTATCAATTATCATGAAACTGTCTGCAACTTCAAAGGGCTCCGGAGCAGGGGGAAACCATAGTTTATCGGGACTGTAAGTGTCCTGCAATTATCTCTCGTGTCAGGCAGAGAGATGTAGAGCAGCAGTGGGGAGATAGCTGGGGTCTGGGGGGGAGAGGCTGCCCGCTGGAAAAATATCGAGGGAGCATTTTCCTTGGAACAGAAATCATGGGTTCTGGCTACGGGGGGGACAGTGAGCCGGCTCGCAGGGGTGGGAGGTCCAGGGGCTCGGCATATGTGATCACGTGGCTATGCGGCGTGAGGTAGGTGGTCCGTGGGTGGCGATTCCCTCCTCAAAACTTGCCCCCAGCCCCCAGGCTGGAAGTGGCCCTGTGGGAGAAGAGGGACACAGTGCTCAGAAAAACCACCAAGCACCTGCCCCCTCCAACCCTGAGGCTTCGGGCGACAAGATGGTCTACACCAGCAGGCACCGATTCTACCAGAGCCTGGGGCCCTGGGCTGGTGGCAGATTGGTCCATGGGGCTTCATAATAACGATGATGATGATGATAATAATAATGATTGTGCTATTTGGAAAGTGCTTACTATGTGCTGTGCCCTATGTGGGAGATAGTCACCTCAACTCTGGTCCCACATGGGGCTCGGAGTCTAAAGGGGAAGGAGAATGGGTGTTTCACTGCCATTTTACAGATGAGGAAACGGAGGCACAGAGAAGTCAAGCGACTTGCCCAAGGTCACAGAGCAGGCAAAGAGCAGAGTTAGGTTCCCTGTCTTCCAGGCTCATGCCCTTGCCACTAGGCCCCTCTGCTTTGCAAGTGGTGGCTCAGCCTGGGGGCCCGGGAGCCGGGAGGGGAGGGATGGAGAGCCATGGCCGCCATGTTTAGTCATTCCCGGGAAAGGCCTCTGGCTGTGTTGATCCCAAATAGCAGTGATTCCATCAGCGGGGAGTCACACGCCTGGTTAATGTGCAGCCACGTGCTTGGGTGGGGACTGAGGGGCCGCAGGGGCAAGGTCACCTAGGATGGGACCTCCTCTCGCCCACCCTCCCCCCATCCCCCCACCCCTCCCCACCCCAGCCAGCCAACCAGCCCTCTCTCTCAGCAAACACCAGAGTCCCAGCACCCAGGCCAGCGGGCACCGTTGTGAATGGGGCAGCCGGCCCAGAGCAGAGACCAGTGCAAGGGTTGGTTTATATTGGCACTGGCATTTCTGAAGGACCCTTAGATGATGCCCAAGATCCCAGGTAACAATAATATTATTGTTATTAATATTGATATTATTCATAACCACAATAACAACAATTAGTGTTGTATTTGTTAAACAGTATAAGCCAAGCACAGTGCCTCCCCATCCCTCCCCAGCTTGGCCCGGCCTGGCATCCCCGAAGCAACTCTGTACTTCTCTGCCCACTTGCACAGGAACCAGATGGCTGCTGGTGGGTGAACAAGCCCCGTCAGCTCCGCTGAATCATAAATGCCATGGACCCGGGGTGTCCCGAGGCGGGCCCACCAGCCAAGGGGAAGCTGGAAGAAACAGGCCAGAACCTGCTCCCGAAGTCACAGAGACCCAAACACCTCCACTGGGACGTGAATGCTGGCTCCTGGGGCAGCCGATGCCTGAGAACAGACCCCCACCAAGAATGGCGGAAACCCTCGGCCAAGGTCCCGGGTCTGCTGACACAACCATGGCCACACGTTCCAGCTCTCAGCTCCTGCTGGCCCTTGGCAGGCTGATGGATCAAGCCAGCGATGCCCTCACGAGAGCCAGTCCGATAAGCGGCTTCTCCCTTTGGTGCGCATGAACAACACTTGACAATTCTCCATTGCCTCTGTGGTTTCTGTTTCACGGGCGCCAAGGCCGTTAGGGATTAGTGGTCCATTAGCAGAAGACGGCAGATCGGAGAGAGACCTCCGCGCCAAACTCGGCCTGCGCTTCCCTAGGGTCTCATCTCCTTTATTTCCGGCTCTGAGGTCTAAAACGTCACAGCCCTCAGGTTCTCCCCTCCACCGTTCCAAGCCCAGAGGAAATCAGAGCAGAGTTGTCTGGGCGGATTTCCTCGCTCAGCCCCTTTTCCGACTCTCCCAAAGCCCCTTTTCTGACTCAGGATGGCCTCCCCAAACCCCCGCCCCCCTCAGAAATAGAAGATTCCCAAAGGAATGAAAGCGGATGGACTCCTCACCAGAGGCTCAG
Source organism: Tachyglossus aculeatus (assembly GCF_015852505.1). Classification (NCBI taxonomy): domain Eukaryota; kingdom Metazoa; phylum Chordata; class Mammalia; order Monotremata; family Tachyglossidae; genus Tachyglossus; species Tachyglossus aculeatus. The sequence continues at coordinate 31,487,728 of NC_052100.1, forward strand.
TGAAACATCAGGTTTATCTCCCTGGGGACCAACACTCTCACCAACACAAAAGATATTCCCATCTCACTGAGCTCTACCAATCAATTGATCGTATTTACCAAGTGCCTACGTTAGGCTGTGCATTTGAGTAAGTGCTTAGTGCTGAACTATTCTAGGGGCTCAACCAGTGCAAGGCAGACAGTCGCCATGCGCAGTTACACTGCCCACTGCTGCGCTGATACAATTGTGGCCCACAGTGCCCACCGCTGTCTTCACTTCTGCCATTTAGCGTCACAACCGTCCCCATTTCCGACTGCTCTGCTCCAGGCTAGAATGCCCAAGTGACCTGGAGAGTCTGCATATTTTCTTCCCCCTTGAGGGCCTGCTACTTCAGAAGCCTGGTACTGTCCTGACACCTCCCTCTGGAAGCGCCCCTCCCGGGGGAGAGTCTGCCCAGACCCTTCTTCCCAACTTGCCCCACTCTGCCGAACCAAGCTGGCTTGTGGTCTCCCCTGCAAAACTTCCCCAGCTATCGTTAGATCTCCTTGCAAGTGACCACCCCCTCCACCACAAGGTAGTAGGTAGGTCCACCGTCCAGGGACACAAGCCACCGTCCCAACTCCATTCTGAAGTCCTCTCCTGGTCAAGTTACCGCTTGGCCGTTTATTCCATGTGGAGATCCCAGGATCAAGCTTCCCTCGGAGATGACTCTGCTCTCTGGAAAAGGGAAGGCAAGCATCATCCCCGCTGTTTCTGCCCAAGGCGAGGAGGTCTTCTGGACCCCCTTTGAAGTCAGAGGTTCGAGAATACCCCCAATCCTCCGTGAGAGACCCATTTCGGGGGAGGAGAGAGGAGACCAGATTCAGACTCTGCCCTGGATGGGCCCTGTTGGAGTGGACATAATCCATCGGCCTAGGGTCCCAGGCGACGGGCAAACCCACTTTTCTCACGCTGCATTGTGCAGAGTCCTGAAACCAACACCAATGGGAGACTGGGAAGGAGCAGCTATTTCCATCAGCCAGAGGTGAGCAACTGGACGGTTCACTGAAGCAGGTAATGGACCAGTCTGGGAAAACAAGAAATCTCTGTGGGAATGGGTGTGATGACTGAACGTGTAGAGTCTGTTGCTAATTATCACTAGTAGGAGCGATGGTCTCTCTCCTTGGCACTCTCAGAGGTGGGAAGCCCTCCCTCCCCCTTCCTACCCAACAGACCTCTACTCTGTCCACCTTCAAAGCCCTACTAAAATCACATTTCCTCCAGGAAGTACAGTGCTCTGCACATAGTAAGCCCTCAATAAATATCATTGATCGATTGAAACCTTTCCTGATTCATCTCATCTTCCCACCCTGGTTTGCCTCCCTCTTGTCACCTATGCACTTGGCTGTGTACCCTCTAAGCACTTCAGCCTTTCACCCACACACACATACGCACAGGGAAGCAGCAGCGCCTAGTTGAAAGAGCGTGGGAGTCAGAGGAGCTAGGTCCTAATCTTGGTTCTGCCACTTATCTTCTGTGGGACTTTGGGCAAGTCACTGAACTTTTCTGTGCCTCAGTTTCCTCACCTGAAAAATGAAGTACTCTGAACATAGTAGATACCCTGGAAAGTGCCTAAGTGCAGTATAATGTTCTACATACAGTAGGTGTCCAGCACAGTGCTCTATACATAGCAAGCACCCAGTACAGTGCCCTGAACACAGTGAGCAACCAGCGCAGCACTCAGCCCACAGTGAAAATTACACCTCCTCTCCAACAGGCCTTTGCCTTCAGCCATCCCTCAGCCCCTCCCTACCCCTTTCCCTTCAAGCAAGACCCTTCAGACCACAAAAGAAGGTCAAGTAACACTCCACCACTACAAACCTTTTCCCAACCCATTGAGCCTCTACAGATCACAGAAGAAGTCAAGCACTTCCAATCTCAGAAGAAGGACAGAGGATGGGCCATAGACCAAAGCAGGTCCTCAACCTTGGGCAAATCCAGGCTGAACTATTAACTGATCAAATGATCGTGAGCATTTACTGAGTACCTACTGTGTGCAGTGCACTGTACTAAGCCCTTGGGAGAGTTTAACAGAGTTAGTAGACGCAGTCCATGTCCTAAAGGAGCTTACAAGCTAGATGGGGAGACGGACACTAAGGCAAACTTCCATAGGGAGGAGAAAAGGATCGGATCATTTTCATTAAACATCGTTTGTGTGGCAGGGAACTGTAATGAGTGCTTGGGAGAGTGCATAAGCTACACCCTGTTTTTAGCAATCCCCACTGGGAATGGTTCATTTGTTCACATTTTTACCAGTCTTCCATGTAATAATAATGGTATTTGTTAAGTGTTTACTATGTGCCAACCACTGTACTTAGTGCTGGGGTAGATACAAGATAATCAGGTCCCACATGGGGCTCACAGTCTAAATAGGAGAGAGAACTGGCATTGAATCTCCATTTTTCAGATGAAGGAACCGGAGGCACAGAGAAGTTAAGCGGCTTGCCCAAGGTCACATAGCAGGTACGTGGTGGAGTCCGATTTAGAACCCAGGCCCCTGCTCTTTCCAATAGGCCATGTTGTTTCCCACATCACCTTCCTTCTGTCATTTCCAGCCCCTGGTAACTCTGAGAAGGTACAAATAAAGTTACTACAAACAGCTGGCGTAAATTATCCTTCAACAATATCTTTATAAACATCCTCGATGCAGTGCCGAAAATGCATATTCTCTCATTTCTCTGTTCCACACTTGGCTCCCCAGACATTGTTGCGAAGACTGTGGAGTGTTGTTAAAAATGTTTCTCTAGCATTTCTGAGCCTTTAATTTTATGTTTGAGCTCAACATAAAAATAGCTTGTAATTGCTTTTTGACAGTAATAAGCCCAAGATTGTAACTCAAAATTCTGAGATATTATGTTCTTTTGTAATTGTATTCAATGAAAACAGAGTTCAATAAAACCTTTTTTTATTTCCGAATCCCCGGCGTGCACAGTTCCCGTCAACTGCATTGTTGGTGCAGTCCCAGCTTGCCCAGTCCACTAGGAAGGACTGGAACCTGCTTCTACTTTGGAAAATGAACTCATTCTGCCCAGAGGAAAGCCCCCCAGTCCCTCCTGCGAGGGTACACCGGCTGGATGGCTACCAGTCTTCACGACCTCCACGGGAACGCAGAAAATTGTATTCTTTGAACTGGGGAACCAGAAGTTCCTTGGAATCGGGAATGTATTGGAATATGGAGCCTGGTACTCACTGGAATCGGGAACTACTGGTCTCAGGAAGCAGGAACTCAATGACATGGGCAACCATTCATATCAGGAACACAGAATCCACTGAGTTTGGGAACCCAGAACCTATTGGGATTGGAAGCCACTGGAATCAGGAACCAGAAACTGGAAGTCTAGAACCGGTTGACATGGAGAACCATTGGAACTGGGAATGCCGAATCTACTAACATGAGGAACCATTGGAATGAGGAACCTAGAATCTCCTGAGATGAGGAACCACTAAAATAGAGAACATGGAAACCACTGAAATGGAGAACTGTAGGAATCCAGAACTATTTGCACATTTTTTTTTAGACAAGCAGGATGAGGAAGTCCAGCCCTATCATTTGAGAGTTCCCAGAAAGGTGGAAACCCAGGGCTCGTCACCCCCTCAGTTCCTCACTCCTTCAATGAGCCACGTTCCCCAGTTCCGTGATACCTGGAGACTTTCACTTCCCATTGGCGAGGCTTCTGCCCTGTCTCCATTTCATTCACCAGAGATGGGCTGATAAATCTGTCCCCAGTCCCTCCTGCCCTTCCCCAAGATCACCTAGTCTGTGAGCTTCTTGTGGGCAGGGAATGAGTCTGTTGTTGTATTGTACTCTCCTAAGTACTTACTACAGTGCTTTGCACACAGTAAGTGCTCAGTAAATATGATTGATTGAATGAATAAATGAATGAATCTTCCAAAGTGGAAGGATGGGATGGGGCATCAGTAGTCCCGGGTTCTAGTCTCGGCTCTACCACTTGCCAGCTGAGTGACCTTGGGCAAGTCACTGCTCCTCTCTGTGCCTCAGTTTCCTCATCTGTAAAATGGGGATGGTAGAGGAGAGTTGGGGTTGTTGGATGGTCCATGCTGGGTCAATGGGGAGAGTAGGGATGGAGAGGGTAGAGTAAGGGATGTTGGATGGGCTGTGCTGCATCACTAGGGAGTCAGGGGTATTGGACAGTCCGTCACTAACCATGAGGGTGGGGGTCCAGGAAAACAGTCTGCATTCTGGAGTCGCTGTCAGAGAGAGCTTGGGGTGGGTAGGTGTGGGGCTGATCCAGAGATGACACCGCTCAAGGCCTTATGCTCTCTTCTTGGTTTTGGATCTCCCCAAATAGGCCACTTGCCAAGCCTCAGGGACCTGGACTTGCTCCCCTCAAGGTATCCTGACCGGGTGAGGCAATTTCACTCATGATAAGAAAACACTTTTCTCTTTACTAAAGTGAACAATTTTGGATTGTAATAACTGTATCCCAAGAATGTTTTATTCTGTCAAAATGGAGAGCGCTCCCCTAGGGGACAAATTAGCATCTCTTTCTGTCTGGGATCGCAGCTGTTCCAGGACACGTTCTGAGTAATGTCTCTGATCGGCAGATACGCAGATACTGCGAGCGCTTGGGCTAATTATGTAATAAGGGAATCACTCTTAAAATTTTATAAACGTTAATATAGACATTTAACTTCAATTTCTTTGAAAGTCGAACGGGAAATGAGAATTCTCCCAGTACTCGGAGCAAATTCTCGTTTTATTTGGAGGTTTTAAATGTAGGGGATTGCAAATCCCATGATGAATTTGTGCTGCAAATTACTCTCTTTGGCATTGAAATATCACTACAATTAAACCTGCAGTAAAGTATTACAAGAAGCCCTCGACAACTCCCGCCTGAAGTTGGGCAGCCCTTCGGAATGTCTGAATGTGACAGGCGGGCAGGGCGGACACTGGGCAACAGTGCCTTACCTCGCTTGAAGGGTCAGTTCAAAGGTCCACCCGAATGACCCTTCCTCCTTCCTTCCCTTCTCCACAGGACTGTAAGCTCCTTGAGGGCAGGGATCGTATCTACCTACTCTATTGTACTGTAACAAGCTCTTAGTACAGCGCTCTGGATACTGTAAGCACTCAATAAGCACCGCTGATGGATCGATTCCTTCCTTCACTCCCACATCCGTCCACCCTGCCCATCTTGGTGGTGTTCCTTGTGCTTGCCCTGGATCTGACGCTCTGTAAAGGTGGTATGTGCTAAAGCACAAAGTGGTCTGGAGCCCCATTATGATTCTGGAAGTGTTTATTCGGTAGGCATGTTGTGGACAGGGAATGTGTCCGTTATAATATTCTATTGTACTCTCACAAGCAATTAATTCAGTGCTCTGCACACAGCAAGCTCTCAATAACTGGTGACTGGTGATATTCTTCAGGGGATGGAGAGTAATATGTACTGTGATAATGACCTAAATCTGATCTTTTGCCTTTCTTCCTGATGATGGTGATGATGGTGGGCTATCTTTGACATCCCTTGGTCCCTAAGTTGAGGAAGAGTTTGTGCAAGTGCTGAAGTACAGGGTCCCTCCTCATTTGTTGATCTCAGCAGGTTAAGGTTGCCAGGGCCTGGGATGTAAGCCCTTTCTAGACTCTAAGCTCATTGTGGGCAGGGAATGTGCCCCCCAACTCTATTACATTGTACTCTCCAAAGCACTTAGTACAGTGCTATGCATACATTAACTTCTCAATAAATACCATTGATTGATTGATTTCTTCATGGTTCTGAGTGGCTAAAGTGCTAGGACTTCCGATTTTGTGGGGCCTCGTCTTCACTAGGAGAAGACATACTGAGGAGGATGTTGAGTTGTCTTTGCCGTTTTTCAAACCCTCCCTCCTTGTCAGGGCTGAGATTGGAGCCATCTTCAATAACGCTGCTTCACGAAGCAGCGTGGCTCAGTGGAAAGAGCCCGGGCTTTGGAGTCAGAGGTCATGGGTTCAAATCCCAGCTATGCCACATGTCTGCTGTGTGACCTTGGACAAGTCACTTCACTTCTCTGAGCCTCAGTGACCTCATCTGCAAAAATGGGGATTAAGACTGTGAGCCCCACGTGGGACAACTTGATCACATTGTATCCCCCCAGCACTTAGAACAGTGCTTTGCACATAGTAAGCACCCAACAAATGCCATCATCATCATCATTATTATTATTATTGTTATTATTATTAAATAACATTTATAGATTGATATTTTTATTGATATTCACTCTTCAGTGGTCCCATGAAGGCATGACAAGGTGTAGAAGTTTGGGTTTTATGGCAGTCTGCCTGTTATTATTATGATGTCTGTTAGGTATTGAGCACTGTTCTAAACACCGGAGCACTGTTCTGCCTAGAAACCAGGTCTCTTCCACTTTGGCCTCCCACCTCCTGCAATTCCCGTTCCTTCACTTGATTGGCAGGTTTCCAAACTGAGGGCACCACGAGCTGCTGCTGTTGCAGTCAATGGTATACCAGAAGCCGGCCTTCTATTTCCAAGTTATTTGCGTCCCACCAGTCTAATAATAATAATAATGGTATTTGTTAAGCGCTTATTATGTGCAAAGCCCTACTGAGAGATCACCTCCTCTAGGAGGCCTTCCCAGACTGAGCCCCTTCCTTCCTCTCCCCCTCCTCCCCGTCCCCATCCCCCCACCTTACCTCTTTCCCCTCCGCACAGCACCTGTATATATGTATATATGTTTGTACGTATTTATTACTCTATTTATTTATTTATTTTATTTGTACATATTTATTCTATTTATTTTATCTTGTTAATATGTTTTGTTTTGTTGTCTGTCTCCCCCTTCTAGACTGTGAGCCCGCTGTTGGGTAGGGACCGTCTCTATATGTTGCCAACTTGTGCTTCCCAAGTGCTTAGTACGGTGCTCTGCACACAGTAAGTGCTCAATAAATACGATTGAATGAATGAATGAATGAATGTGTGATGCACAGTTCTAAGCACTGGGGGCTACAAGGTGATCAGGTTTTCCCACATGGGGATCACAGTCTTCATCTCTATTTTACAGACGAGGTCACTGAGGCACAGAGAAGTGAAGTGACTTGCCCAAAGTCACACAGCTGACAAGTGGCAGTAGTGGAATTAGAACCCATAACCTCTGACTCCCAAGCCCGTGCTCTTGCCACTGAGCCATGCTGTTTCTCAGTCTGGCCACCTTCTCTTGGCCACCATGCCTGATGTATTGACACCTACCTAGGACACAGCCTCAGTTTCCCTCCCACAACATGGGGCTGAAAATGTCCTGCTCAGAGAAACTGCAAGATCCAAAGGGATCAAATCTGCCCCTCTAGACTGTAAGCCCATTGTGGGCAAGGGGATGTGTCTACCAAATCTGTTGTATTGTACTCTCCCAAGTGCTTAATACAGTGCTCTGCTCATTTAGTGCTCAATAAATACCACTGACTGATGTGCCAAAGCTCTTTGAGCTCTTAGTCAGGGAGAAGGCAGAGCAGGGTAGGAGGGAGAAGTTGCCAGCTGGATTCAGCCGGGCTTGGGCATCGTAGTTGAAGGAAAGGAAAACCATCTGGATTTGATTTGGTTCAGAAAGGAAAATTCATCCAGCCCTGCAAAGAAACCTTGTTTTCTATAGCCTGGAAACTCTACCTCTAGACTGTAAGTTCGCTGTGGGCAGGGACTCTGTCTACCAACTCTGTTGTATTCTCCCAAGTGCTTAGTACAGTGCACTGCTCACAGAAAGTGCTCAATAAGTAAAATTGATGACACTAATGATTGGTTTTTGGAGCTCAACGGAGCTGGTTGTGAGTTCCCTATGAGACTGGTCAACCCCTTCCACCCCCCACCCCCCAACCCACTCACCTAACCATCCCATGCTGAGGACGAGCCTGGCCTGGACTCTGTCTGATCTAATTATCCTCTATCTTCCCCAGCGCTGAGCAGAGTGTTGGACACCCAGTATGAACTCAACTAACGCCATTATTGTTCTGGTGTCATAGACAGGATAACAATAGAAGTAGCACAGTCGATCATGTCAAAGGAAGAGCAGGCTACTTCTTTTAAAACCCAGTCGTGCTATCAGTCATTTGGGGAGGTTGAAAAACAATTCACCCTCTCGGTTTCCCTCACTGTGAATAAATATAAAGCTTTGCTTTATCTGGTATAATAATATCACCTATGACAGCACTTCCCAAACTAAAAAAAAAAGCAACAAAAAAAACCAGACTTGCTGTATTTCCCGTCAAAGTTCAACAAAACATCCTTTGTTTAGCTTTTCCAAGATATCATGTGAACAGTTTTAAAGTAAAACAGACTTTCTCTATGATTTTCCCCAGAAAAGACCCATATTTCCACCACAGGAAGTGATGTCAGTTGGGACACAACTGAAACGAGGAAAGAAACCATTTGCCCAAGACTTTTGGCGGGTGCCATCATCAGAGAGATTTGCTTTAGTTTGTGCTCCTAGGGCGAATGTGGTTTTTTCTGACCACGGAAATGTGAAAATCATTCAGAACAACTGCAGACACAAATCAATCAATCAATCATATTTATTGAGTGCTTCCTGTGTGCAGAGCACTGTACTAAGCGCTTGGGAAGTACAAGTTGGCAACATATAGAGACAGTCCCTACCCAACAGTGGGCTCACAGTCTAAAAGGGGGAAATGCGGATAAGTTGAAAATACCTCAAGAAGCCCACTGTTATAATAACATTCAATGAATTACTCTTGAGAAACCAGTGAAGGAGAACTAGAAACAAAACTAATATTCCAGGCCAAGTGAAGCACACTGTAGAAAGATTGGTGAAATCACGTTGGCTGGCTACTCTAATGGTATTTTCAGTGAGATTCATCAAGAGACTCAGAGCAGATCAGGGGCAGTTGATCTCTGGGGGCTTGTGGGGTGAGTGAGGGTAGAGAGGGGAAAGTTAGGGGTGTTGGATGGTCTGTGCTGCAGGATCACTGGGGGAGAGTCAGGGGTGCAGATGATCCAACCTACAGTTTCTCCAAGCATGCCGCTGCCGCTGTCAGAGACGGAGTCCCAGGCCCAGGTCTGGCTGGAAATGGCATTGCTCAAGGTCTTAGGTAAAGCTCCCAGAAAGGTTCTCTGTGGGAACCAGCATCCCACTGGCATCAAAGGGCATTTCTAGGCAGGATGAAAGCCAGAGTCGGGGCGGTTTAGCACGACCCTGCCAGGTGGAGCAGGGGTGGGGAGGAGGGTGGGCGCAGAGACAGGGGGCTCCATTTCTCCCGCTCTGGCAGATTTACCTCGAGCCCTTGGCGGGGTCCCGGCGCCATGAGCCCCGGGTCGGGGTCCGGACCGGCACCTGCGGCCTCGGGCCAGAGGACCCCGCTCAGACGGGAGCCCATGGGGTGCCAGAGCCGGGCCCGGGTTGCTATGGCAATCCCAACTGCACATTCTTTCTCGGAGCCGGGGCCAAAGCCACTGCCAGTCCTGGCTGGGCAGGCAGGCGTGGGAGGCCCAAGTGAAGGTTCTGGGCAGCTCCAGGTGCCACCCGTGGGCCTCCTTCCCACCCCAGTCCCAAGAGCAAGCTCTCCCCACGCCCAACCCTTCTCTCAGTCCTGCCCCTCTCGAACCCAGCACCGCTGACGGGGCACTCCCATAGGTGTGCCCCAGGATGTGCTCTGTGGCAGTCCCTCTGCACCATAAGCACACAGACAAGTTGTCCACACCGTGTGCATGCAGACCGGCTGTCCACACTGTGTGCGCATAAGCTGGCCACATCATGGGCACACAGGGGCTGTCCATACCGCAAGTGCACAGGCAGACTATGCACACCACACATCACGTGTACACAGACAGGCTGTCCAACAGGGTGCACAAAGGTTGTCCACACCACATACATACACAGGCTGTCCAACCACGATCACGATGACAGGTAGTCCACATCATGTGCTCACACAGACTGCCCACACCCTGTGTACACAGACAGGCTGTCCACATCATGTGCCCAGACAAGCCATCCACATCACCTATGCCACATGCACACACACAAACACACTGTCCCCACAGTGTGTCCATACATGGGTTGTCCACAGTACACAAAGCCCTGTGCATCTAGTAGGTGCCCAGTCAGACCTCTGCCCGCAGTGAGCACCCAGTATCCAGGAAGAGTCTAGCATCGCACTCTGTACACAGTAGGTACCTAGTACAGGACTCTACACCCAGGAAAAGCCTATCACAGCACTCTGTTTGATGGTACTTGTTAAGCCCATATTACGCATCAAACACTGTTCTAAGCACTGGGATAGGTACAAGTTGATTGGGTCAGACTGGGGCTCACAGTCTTAAGTGGGAGGAAGAATAGGTATTGAATCCCCATTTTGCAGTTGAGGAAACTGAGACCCAGAGAAGTTATGTGACTTGCCCAAGGCCACATAGCTAGCAAGTGACAGAGCAATCGGTGTGACTGGGTCCTTTGACTCCCGGGCCTACCCTCTTTCCATTAGGCCCCGCTGCTAGGCACTGGGCACCTAGTAGAGGACTCTGCCTCCAGTAAGCCCCCAGGACAAAGCTCTGCTCCCAGTCGACACCCAGTACAGTGCTCCACACCCAGAAAGAGCATAGTAGATGAGATGGTAAGATGGATAGCATGGCCTCAGCCTCATGGGAAGTCTGGAAAAGGCCCAGCAGCAGGAGCCTGGTGGCAGAGACGTGGCTGGGAACCTGTGCTGGGGCACCGTAGTTTCGGAGCTGCAGTGCAGTGTAGTGCAATGCCAGGCAGTATAGGGGTAGCCATGCCTCCTGCCAGTCAGTCCCCATGGCAGCCGGGCTTCTCTGCCCGGTGCATCTCACTCCCTCTTGAGCCAAGCACTGACTAGTGGGGGAAAGCAAGACCCCTGGGCACCCTCTGGGGCTGGGCGCGAGGGACAGGTGAAGGAGCCGAATGTAGGCCAGGGAGATTGGGCTGCATTCAGGGTACCCTGGCCTCCACCCTCTCCAAACCCCATTCTCCCCCTTGCCCTCCACAGCTCCGTCAGCGCTGCCCATCAGTGTTGATGGTGGGATGCAAGAAGATAGCAAAAAAATTGTAAGCTCATGGTGGGCAGGGAACATGTCTACCAACTCTGTTATACTATATTCTCCCAAGCACTTAGTACAGTGCTCTTCATACAGTAAGCACTCAAAAACTGCCACTGATCGATTGACTGAAATATCACACACCTGCCACTCTCCTGAGTCGTTGGTCTCTTAAACTTCCCAAGCCTGCCAATGGCAGCACAGCCACCACAACAACTCCGCCACCACCGCTGTCACAAGCCAACGTGGTCCTTCCCTCCCTCATCCTGGGGGCGTTTGACAGCTGCTAATGCCTGTCTATGGCACTTGGCTGGAAACAATAATAATCTGTTATAAATCAATGAAAATGAAGTTTTTCCTGGGCTAATCTGATATAGATTTGCCAACATTTGTATGAAATTCAATTCTGTTTGATTGCATCAGCATATGTTTGATTTCTCCCAGCGCTATTGATTTTGAAGGCTCTTATCCATATGTCTAAGTTATTTCTATTCCATCTTTGCACTACTGTTGGGGAATAACCTGGACTCACTGAAACAATTTATTCAATTTTCAGGAGGCTTGTCACTTATTTCTCTTTGTCTTGCAATAACGATCAGGTCTGTATGAAGATCAGAAACAAACAAAAAAGGATTTTGGCTTTTAATCCCTTGACTATCATAACCAAAAAGGTAAAACTACAACACAAAGCAGTGATTCAATTGTGGTTAATAGTGGATGATAATCGCGGTATTTAATAAGCATTTACTATGAGCCAAGCACAGTGTTAAGCGCTGGGGTAGATTCAAGGTTATCAGATCAGGCACAGTCCCTGACCTACTCGGAGCTCATAATCTAACCGGGATGAGGGCCAGGTCTCATCCCCATTTTACAGAAGAGGAAAATGAGGACCATAGAGGGTGAATGACTCGCCCAAGGGCATCCAGCAAGCCAGGGGCAGGACTGGAACTAAAACCTAGGCCTCCCAGCTCCTTGTTCAGTGCTCTTTCCCCAGGACGACACGATTTCCCTTCAGTCCTTATGACTGTGATTAGCATGTTTCCAGCATTGATTTTGCTGGCGACCCAGGAGTCAAAGAATCACAAGGCTCACGAATCTGAGCATCGGAGGACCTGAGTTCTAATCCCAGCTCTGCCACTTGTCTGTGGTGTGACCCCGGACAAGTCATTTAACTTCTCTATGCCTCAGTTACCTTATCTGCAAAATGGGGATTAAGACTGAGAGCCCTTTGTGGGACAGGGATTGTGCTCAACCTGACAACCTTGTCTGGTACATAGTAAGCCCTTAACAAGTACCATTTTTAAAAAATGAGGAGAGGCTAGGGCTCTCAGCCCCTTGGGCATTAGGGTGTATCAACCAGCCCTCTGGGCCAGTGAGAAGGCAGCACACAAAGGGAGGGAATGTGTCTGTTATATTGTTATGTTGTACCCCAGTACAGTGCTCTGCACACAGTAGGCATGATTGACTGACTGAGGCGGCCCCCTCCCAGCAAAAATACCCTGTCTGTACTGCCCCAGCCTGATTAATAATAATAATAATAATAATAATAATAATGGCATTTATTAAGCACTTACTATGCATAAAGCACTGTTCTAAGCACTGGGGAGGTTACAAGGTGATCAGGTGGTTCCCCGGGGGGGCTCACAGTCTTAATCCCCAATTTACAGATGAGGTAACTGAGGCCCAGAGAAGTTAAGTGACTTGCCCAAAGTCACACAGCTGGCAATTGGCAGAGCCGGGATTTGAACCCCTGACCTCTGACTCCAAAGCCCGTGCTCTTTCCACTGAGTCACGCTGCTTTCCGCTGCTTGATTGTTTCCAACCCCTTCCAGTAGCAAACTCCCCTCGCTCTAGCTGGCTAACGGACCAACCACAGTAGTACCTTTGGCCAGTGTTTTCCACCTCCCCTGGCTTTGCCCTGGACAGGCCTGGCCGACACGTAGCTGATCAGAAGGTTTTCCAAGAGACAAAATCTGCCACTGGCCACGCCATCTGACTCCCACACATGAAAGGCCTCGCACAGAAGAGAGAGGAAGTGGGGCCTGGTTATTGGATTGATTGGAGCAACACAGTCCTTGCCCTCTCTGACCTCCAAATTGAGAACAATCATCTTGGGGAGAAATAAAGAAAAACAAGAGAACCGTGGTACGAGTCGGCGGGGCTGGGAGGGCAGCAAGGACAGGAACTGGAATCTTTAAACGCCAGCTGAATCCAGAGAGTCACGGAGAATAGGGGGAGGGTTAAGCCAGGGTGGGAAGGATGGGCTGTAGAGAATCTGTGGGGGTGGATATGAGGGTGGGAGGGTCGCTAATCATCATCAATCGTATTTATTGAGCGCTTACTGTGTGCAGAGCACTGTACTAAGCGCTTGGGAAGTACAAGTTGGCAACATACAGAGACAGTCCCTACCCAACAGTGGAATAATATGTATTATACTCGTTCAGTGCTTACTGTGTGCCAAGCACTGTTCTAAGCATTGGAATAAATACAAGTTAATCAGGTCAGGCACAGTCCCTGTCCAACGTGGGACTCACACTCTTATCCCCATTTTACAGATGAGGTAACTGAGGCCTAGAGAAGTTAAATGACTTGCCCAAGGTCACACAGCACACACCCTGAAGGCATGGGGGTGGTGGGGCCTGGGTGTCCGGATGGTAGGGTGGGGGAGCGGGCAATCATCTGCTGTAAGGGCAGGGACATCCCTGCTATAGGTGAGAAGCAGTGTGGCCTAATGGAAAGAGCAGGGGACTGGGAGTCAGGAGACCAGGGTTCTCAACTCTGCCACTTGCCTGCCGCGGGACCTAGGGCAAATCACTTAGCTCCTCTCCACGTTGGTTTCCTCATCTGTAAAATGGGGATTCAATCCCCATTCTCCCACCCCATGACTGTAAGAGTTCCAAGCGGGATAGCGATTCACTCTGCTCTGATTATCCTGAATCTATCCCAACGCTGAATGCCGTGCTTGGTACATTGTAATGGACAATGATGATGTTGATGATGATGATGATGAAGAGGATGATTGTTATTATGCTGGAGGGGGGGGGGGGGGGTTCTGCATTTGGGGAGGGGGGGTTGCCAGCTAAATCCAGACCCCAGGCAGGTCTCCACAGTGCAGGTGGGGTGGGAAAAGGCGGGGAGAAACTACACCTTAAGGATGCCCCAAGGTGAGTCAATCAGTCAATACTATTTATTGAGTGCTTACTATGTGCAGAGCACTGTACTAAGCACTTGGGAGAGTACAATACAGGGGCTGTGGCCTCAGCCTCGTCCGGGGGGGTCCCCCCTTTGGCTGCTGCAGATGGACTCCTCTCTCGCATCCAGCCAGCCTCCCCTTCCCCCACCCCCTCCCACCCCAGCTTCTTTCTCCTCTTTCAACCTTTCCTTCCTCTGTTGTCCAGCTGCTTTATTGCTTCAAGCAACTCTGACACTCCGGACATCATCTGAAACCACAAACGACAGAATGCAATAAGGGAGAGAATAGCAGTAATCTGAGGAAAGTTCTTCATTCACTCTTGTTTCTAACTCTCTGTCTTCTTATCCTCCATAGAAAATAAAAAAATCAATACCACCTCACAGAGCTTGATCAAAGCGCAGGGAGAGTCCAGCAGGCAGGCTGGATATAGTAAATTAAAGTGATCAAAATTTTCCAGTCGACTCTGCCTACAGCCTACATAAACTAAACACCCTGTCTGCTAGGTGTCTGTCATCCTGGAAGCTTTATTTTATCTGGGTCTCTGATTATCTAGGGAATGGATACATGGACCTGTCTACATGGGACTAGGAATGTGTTTTGGATAGGGGGGAGCAGGTGTGTGCACGGGCATGTGTGCAGGTGCTTCTTTGTGTGTGTACGGGTATGTACTTGCATGTGTGTGGGTATATATATATATATATATATATGTGTGAGTTCATGTGTATGCAAGTGTGCTTACGCCCATGCCATGTGGGGGTACATATATGTGTGTGCATGTGCATGCTAGCAGATATTGTGGTATAATAATGATGGTATTTGTTAAATGCTTACTAAGTGTAAAGCACTATTCTGAGTGCTGGGGGGATACAAGGTGATCAGGTTGTCCCACATGGGGCTCACAGTCTTAATCCCCATTTTACAGATGAGGTCACTGAGGCCCAGAGAAGTTAAGTGACTTGCCCAAAGTCACACAGCTGACAAGTAGCTGAGCCAGGATTAGCACCCATGACCTCTGACTCCCAAGCCCGAGCTCTTTCCACTAAGCCATGCTGCTTCTCTTCTGTAAAATGGTATAGACGTGTGCACGTACTGGTGTAGGTAAATTCAGGTGGGAAGCGTTTTGGGGGGGCGCAATCCAGATCAGGAGCACACCCTGCGTGCTCTGTGGGCACGTCGTGTGTGTGTGTGTGTGTGTGTGTGTGTGTGTGTGTGTGTGTGTGTGTGCGCGCACTCTCCCCCTTCCCCCACCCAGGTCCAGTAGGACTCTTGGTTGGCGACTAGACATGGTTCCACCGGGAAGCCCAGGGCAGGCAGGCTGAAGGGAGGCTCCTTCCATCCTCTGCATGGTTCAGGTGTAACCGGATGCTCACCTCCATTCATTCATTCATTCAATCATATTTTTTGAGCGCTTACTGTGTGCAGAGCACTGTACTAAGCGCTTGGGAAGTACAAGTTGGCAACATATAGAGACAGTCCCTACCCAACAGCGGGCTCACAGTCTATAAGGGGGAGAGAGACAACAAAACAAAACATATTATTAAAATAAAATAAATAGAGTAAATATGTACAAGTAAAATAAATAAATAAATAAATAAATAGAGTAATAAATACGTACAAACATATATACATATATACAGGTGCTCTGGGAAGGGGAAGGAGGTAAGGCGGGGGAGATGGGGAGGGAGAGGAGGGGGAGAGGAAGAAGGGGGCTCCGTCTGGGAAGGCCTCCTGGAGGAGGTGAGCTCTCAGAAGGGCTTTGAAGGGTACGCGTTCAAAGCCTACCTCCAGTTCCTGGCATGTCCCCTCACTGCCAGCCTCACCCCTACCCCCATCCCGGAGCCTCTCACCTTGAGCCAGCCTCCTGCCCCATCCCGAAACACGTTGAAGGCCCCATCTTGTCCAAGCAGAACCAACGGCTCCTTGGCATGGCCCCTTCAGGCCGGCCGCCCCCACCGCCACTCTCCCCACTCCAACCCCATTCACACACTCTGACCCCTTCCGCGCATGGAGCCCTGGGTTGGGCATCTATCCTTTGAACAGCACTGTACTGGATGCTTGCTGAGTGCAGAGCACTCTACTAAGCACTTAAAACGTGCAGAGCAGTCAGTCAGTCGACTGTATTTATTGAGCGCTGACTTTGTGCAGAGCACCGTACTAAGCACTTGGAAGAGTGCAATATGACAATATAACAGACAAATTCCCTGCCCACAGAGAGCTTACTGTGCACAGGGGGAGACAGGCATTCCTAAAGAGTAAATGGTGGGGGGCTGGAAGCCATTGAACAAAAGAAGTTGGGGATGCAGTTCTTCTCTTCGCAGTGTTTATAATCTAAACATCTGCTCCTGGTTTGGGAGAAATTCCTGCCAATCCACTACCAACCCATGCCCGGTGCCCAAGGACCCCCTGACAGCGCTTAGCCCAGTGCTGACACACCGCATCTGCTCAGATATCCCAAAGGAAAAAATTTCCCTTGCAAAGTCCTCCATTGATTTTTCAAAAGCTCAACCTGTCCTCCTCAAGTATCCACAGGCTTGGAAGGAAAGGGCAGGGATTCCTCTCGCGGGATCTTGCTCCCCTTTTCCCTTCCTTTCCTTCTCCCACCCTCCCTCTCTCCCAGGTCCTCCCGGCCCCGTGGCTTAGTGGAAAGAGCCCGGGCTTGAGAGTCAGAGATCATGCGCTCTAATCCCAGCTCCACCGCTTATCAGCTGTGGGACTTTGGCCAAGTCGCTTCACTTCTCTGTGCCTCAGTTACCTCATCTGTAAAATGGAGATTAAGACTGTGAGCCCCATGAGGGACAACCTGATTGCCTTGTATCTACCCCAGTGCTTAGAACAGGGCTTGGCACATGGTAAGTGCTTAACGAATACCATCTTCATCAGCATCTCTCCCAGTCCCCCCTGCTGTGTCTCCCAGCTCCCCTCTGCCCTCCCTCTTTCTCCCAGCTCCCCATCTCTCTCTGGGCATATCTCCCTCTCTTGCCTGACCCTCCCCTTGACTGTCTATCGGTAGGTACCGCAGTTATGACAGAGTGTGGGGGCTGGGAGAGAGGGCAGAAGTGAGGAAACCCATTGTCCTGGAGCAGAACACTGGCACGGCAGTCGAGGCTGACCTGAGCCGGGCTGACCCCTTCCTCCTGCATGGGCTCTGCTTGCACGAGCAAGAAGGAGATGGAGAGAAAAGGCTGAGGGGTTGGGGGGGATGGGGAGGGGGCGGGGGGGGGGTTGTCGGAGCATCAGAGATGGAAAGGATCTCATCATCCATTTCTGTTGTTGGTTCTGGCCCTCCTCGTTCCCTTTCACCCCAGGACAACAGCCAGGGAAATAATAACCTCCGGAGGCTTTTGGATCCAAACAATGGGTTTGAAATAGAGTTTCCCATATAGAGAACAAGGGGTTGGTGTGGGGGAAGGTCCAGATGGAGTCTTGGGAGAGGGGTGAGAAGGTTTTCATGCGTGTAATTGTTATTATTATTATCAGTATAATTATTAATAATAATAAGCACTTCCATGTGATTAGTATTATTATTATTATTAAGCACTTGCCATGTGTAGAGCACTGTAGTAAACACCTAGGAGAGCACAGTACCACAGAGTTGGTAATAATAATAACAATAATGATGATATTTGTTAAGCGCTTACTATATGCAAAGCACTGTTCTAAGCGCTGGGGAGATACAAGGTGATCAGGTTGTCCCACGTGGGGCTCACAGTCTTAATCCCCATTTTGCAGCTGAGGGAACTGAGGCCCAGAGAAGTGAAGTGACTTGCCCAAAGTCACACAGCTGACAAGTGGCGGAGCCGGGATTTGAACCCGTGCCCTCTGACTCCAAAGCCTGTGCTCTTTCCACTGAGCCACGCTCCTCCCTGGTAGACAAGTTCCCTGCCCACAGTGAGCTTACAGTCTAGAGGGGGAGACAGACATTAATATAAATTATGGTAAATAAATACCACTACTACTAATAATAATGGAATTCGATAAGTACTTAATCTGTGCCATGCACTATCAATACACTTGGGTTGGACATAATCCCTCTCCCACAGAGGGTGGACATTCTATCCCCATTTTACAGAGGGGGAAACTGAGACCCAGAGAGGTTCAGTGACTTTCCCAAGGTCACACAGCAGTCAAGTAGCAGAGCCACTACCTCTTTCCCTTCCCCACAGCACCTCTATATATGTATATATGTTTGTACATATTTATTACTCTATTTATTTATTTTACCTGTACATACCTATTCTATTTATTTTATTTTGTTAGTATGTTTGGTTTTGTTCTCTGTCTCCCCCTTTTAGACTGTGAGCCCACTGTTGGGTAGGGACCGTCTCTATATGTTGCCAACTTGGACTTCCCAAGCGCTTAGTACAGTGCTCTGCACACAGTAAGCGCTCAATAAATACGATTGATGATGATGATGAGAGCCAGAATGAAAACCCTGGTCCCCTGACTCCAAACCCAGATCACCAGGGTTCCCTGAACTGTCCAGGCAGTGTCCTCTGCCAGGGCCTTCCTTCCTCCCGCTACTACCCAGAGCCCCAGTGTTTCTCTGACCTCCTCCTTCTCTGCCCCCACGACAATTAGTAGGGGGAGAGCCCTGCTTGGCAGGGGAAGGCTAGGTACATGCCCATGCTATGTGCCCATGCTGCAGGCCCACACTGCATACCCGCACCAAGTGCCCAGACCATGTGCCCACTCCGTTGCGGCTCCAATGAACCTACACTGGTGACTTTGCGGACAGAAAGATGCTCACACCGAGCGGGCTCTGCTCGCTGCCTGTGTTTTATGCTCTCGTCTGATATTTCCAAGGGTTTTTAATCACAACCTCAGCAGATTGATCAATGACAGATTTGAGCAACAACTTTTGCATGCGAAGAGTGCCGGATTTTTTATCTGAGATCATATTTCTCTCTTAAAAGGCCCCGGCCCAGCTATGTATTAATTAAAATCTAAATACTAAATATTGATTGATGCGTTATCAGGCCCAGCCAGCCCGCCCCTGCCCCATTGATTTTCGGCTGTGATTTATTATCATATTTAAGAAAAATCATTTTGTGTGATTATACAAGGGAATAGACTCTAGTGAGGGTGTAATTCTTTTGTATCACTTTTGTTGTCCGCCGGACGGGCCATTCCTCAATTGTGGAGAGGCTCGTGGCCCGTCTTCTCGTCTCCGACCAGCGCTCTCTGGCCCGGGGCCGCCCTAAGACTTTAAGCCCGCTCGGTCTTGTCATGGCGAATGATAGCTACTAGGATTACCTCTTCGATCACAACCCAGATTTACGGACGGTCTGAACCGAACTTCTTAAAATGATCTCATTAGGAGCCAGTCTCCCCCCTCTCCCCAGAAGGGTCGCGAGCGCTGTCCGTGTCCGGCCTGGTCCAGATCCGTCCCAGAATCTCGTCTTTGGCTGCAGAAATTTCAGCTGCGTTTGCAGATGCTTATGTGTGCATGACTAAGGCCAGGCAGGGGCCTGCTCAGCTATCATCAGGAGAATCTGAGATCGTTCCACCTGGGTGGGGAGGGGGACTGAAATGATAAAACCGCAGGATCGTTTGGGGGACCGTCGATTTCATTCTCTCGTTGCAATGAACGAGAGCCACGCGGCAGCCGGCCGGGCTGCAGAAGCATCCCAGTCGGCTAAAGACTGAGAGCGTCTTCGGGAGGGACGTTGGTTGTGGTTAATGGAACCGTCCGCAAGGGCTGTAATAAAAACTATTCGCAGATGGAGGGAGGAGGAAGAGGAAGAAAACGGATAGCAGAAAGTAGTTCAAATGTGTCAAGATGAAAGAGCTCAGTGGTAGTAATTGAGTATACAAATATGCCATGGGTACATAAGTGCCTGGGAGAGGAAGCAATGTGGTTTAGTGGAAAGAGACACTGGCCCGAAAGCTAAGAGACCTGGGCTTTAATCCTGGCTCCATCATTTGTCTACTGTGTGACCTTAGGCAAGTCACTTTATCTCTCTGGGCCTGTTTCCTCGACTGTCAAAATGGGATTAAACACCCATTCTGCCTCCCCTTTAAACTATGAGCCCCTTGTGCGACAGGGACTGTGTCCAACCTGATTATCTTAGAACTACCACAGCACCTAGCACTGTGCTTGGCTCAAGGTAAGCTCTTAACAAATACCAAAATCATTATTATGATGATGATAATGAATGGGATCCGGGAATGTGTCTACTAACTCTTGTATTGTACTAAGTACTTAATACAGTGCTCTGCACCTATTATGTGCTCAATAAATACCAATGATTGTCTGACTGATTGAGTGTTTTGGGTGTCATACGCAGCAGGCCCAGGTCAGAAGCTCAAAAGATACATTGATTTTTTTCACAAGTTTGAGTTTAGGTTTATCTTTTCATCCTTCCCAGTGGAGACAGGATCCTAATTCACTCCATATACTTATTTTCCCTAATATTTGGAGCCATGTCAACCCACTCTCGTTCATGTCTAGCCCCAAGCCTGGTACCAGGGCGACTTCCCTCAGAGCCTCACCAAACCATAGAATCCCCTTTCCTTCAAAGCCCTCCTAGAAAGCCACCTCCCCCAGGAGGCCTTCCCTGATTAACCCTCCCACGTTCTGAGTTACGTCGTGGCCTGTCAGCCTCCTCGGTGCTCTGAAGTACTAATCTGATCATTTGTTGTTCATTAACATGCACTCACTTGCTTTCAACTGTTGTATATTTGTTCATTTAGGCCAAGGTCCTCGAGGGCAGGGATGGCTTTGATCCATCTTCTGCATGTCTCCCTAGCACCTATTACAGCACTCTGCACTTAGTAGATACCTAATACTATGCTCTGCAACCAGCTGGAACTAAGCACAATGTTCTGAACCCAATAGGAGTCCAGTACAGTGCTCTGTACACAGAAGGCACCCAGTAATAATAATAATTAGTAATAATAATAGTACTTGTTAGGCACTTACTCCGTACCAAGCATTGTACCAAGCACCGGAGTAGATGTAAAATAATCAGTTTGGACACAATCCCTATCCCACAAGAGGCTCACATTCTATGTAGGAGGGAGAACGAGAATCGAATCCCCATTTTACAGATGAGGAAACTGAGGCAATGAGAAGTTAAGTGACTTGTCCCAGGTTACATAGCAGACAAGTAGCAGACTGAGCCCCTTCCTTCCTCTCCCCCTCGTCCCCCTCTCCATCCCCCCATCTTACCTCCTTCCCTTCCCCACAGCACCTGTATATATGTATATATGTTTGTACGTATTTACTACTCTATTTATTTATTTATTTTACTTGTACATATCTATTCTATTTATTTTATTTTGTTAGTATGTTTGGTTTTGTTCTCTGTCTCCCCCTTTTAGACTGTGAGCCCACTGTTGGGTAGGGACCGTCTCTATATGTTGCCAATTTCTACTTCCCAAGCGCTTAGTACAGTGCTCTGCACATAGTAAGCGCTCAATAAATACGATTGATTGATTGATTGATTGAAGTAGCAGAGCCGGAATCAAACAGTAGGAGCACCTAGTAGGAGCCCATTACAGTGTTCTGTACACAGTAGGCTCCCAGGACAGCACGCCGAACACAGTTGTCCTGTTATTGTTAATGCTTTCCTGAAAGATGGTCTCATCCCATTGTTCAGAGTTTTGATTAGAGAGAACTGTAGCCGGGAATATGTTGGTTAGATAGAATGACTTCAGTGTTCCATAAAGGGGCAGGCCATCGCAGCAAACAATTAATTATACAACACACAGTACTCTGCCTTTCAAAGTGAGGTCTCACGTGGTTATCGAAAAGTAAATGCACAAAAAGGAACGTTCAGAATGAAAGAAAACTTGGCATACGAGATTCTCTAAAATATCAACAGAGGCAAATACACACCAATCCTCCCTGAAGATGCTTCCCTTTGCTGGGTTTTCACTTAAATGATAACCTCAGCTATAGAATTTACCATTATTATGCCACATTGGTTTGCCTGTTATTCATCTAAAGGAATTCTACCGAATCCCAAAAGAAGAATCTGAATTAAACGGCTCGTGGAGGGAACAATTACTAATCTCTTTCTTGGCAACTTCCTTAGAACGCACAAATTCTTAGAAGCAAGACCGTTAGGAGAAAGAGCAGCAGAAAACTCAAAGCCAGTTAAAATCTGGGTTCAGTCATTCAGTGGTATTTATCGAGCGCTTACTGTGTGCAGAGCACTGTGGTAAGTGCTTGGGAGAGTACAAATTAACAGAGTTGGTAAACACATTCCCTGCCAATGAGCTTATAGTCTTGAGGGGGGAACATATTAATATAAATAAATAAATTATAGATATGTACATCAGTACTTTGGGACTCAGGGAAGGGTGAATAAAGGGTGCAAATCTAAGTGAAAGGTCAATGCAGAAGGGAGTGAGAGAAAAGGAAATGAGGGCTTAATCACTGAAGGCCTTTAGGAGGAGAAATGCTTTTAATAAGGCTTTGAAGGTGGGGAGAATGATTATCTCTCGGATATGAAGTGTCAGGACATTTCAGTCCCGAGGCAGGATGCGGGTGAGGGGTTGGTGGCCGGACAGATGAGATGGAGGTACAGTGAGTAGGTTGGCATTAGAGGAGTAAAGACACTTGTTCAGGTATTTTGTTTTGTTTTGTTGTCTGTCTCCCCCTTGTAGACTGTGAGCCCGTTGTTGGGTAGGGACCATCTCTATATGTTGCCAACTTGTACTTCTCAAGCACTTAGAACAGTGCTCTGCACACAGTATGAATGAATGAATGAATGAATGGGTTGTAGCAGGAAATCAGAGAGATAAGGTAGAAGGGGGCAAGGTGATTGAGTGCTTTAAAGCTGATGATAAGAATGGTAAGCTTGATATGGAGGTGGATGGGGTTGCCAGTTACTGAAATTAAAGTTATTGAAGAATTAATTGGCATTCACTGGAGCCCACTGACTGTATGGTGGAGGGCCCCCCAAAATATCTCATCCCATGATGACACACCACAAAATTGCCAATGGACCCCAGCTGGTGCTCGAGGAAAGCTAGAAGACCAGATCAATCATATTAATTGAGTGCTTACTGTGTGCAGAGCGCTGTGGGACAGTAGTGATGAGGAACCAGGGAAAAAGTCACATTGTTCCTGACATTTTCGACCCACCACCCAAGTCTCAGATGCAGGAATTTAGATTTAAAACAGAGAGGGGAAGGGGAAAGACAGATTCATCCCAATTCCCAGTTCCCCGCAAACTTCTTTAAAGACACAAACTCCTTCAACACCAAAGCTTCCTCAGGTCTGAGCCCAAATACAATCCAACCCGGTGGAGGAAAGGAAAGAGAGGATGCCCTTGTTCTCCTTAATATTAATGTTCTGCCTCCCTCTGACTTGTTAAGCTCTCCTGGGTGTCTCTTGATTGGCCCTGTCTCTTTCAAGAAGGTTCCAGTCTCTGAGAAGATCCTGGAAAAAGAAGTCCCTTTGGATCTTGGGGAATATGGTTTCCAGAAAGGAGAGAGATAGAGATATCAGCTCTGGGCTGTCAGTGCCTCCAAATGCAGTTCCAAACCCAAAAGTGACATGAACTTGTCCACAACCAGGCTCTGTTAACATGTGTGCTATGAAGCTTGGGGTTCACTGTCTTTGATGGGATTCACTGTAAGATTTGGGGTTCTGTGTGTACTGGGTGTCACTATGATGGGGTTCACCATATGATTTGGGGTTGCTCTATGTATTGGGGTTCACTATCTATGATTGGGGCTCACTGTATGATTTGGGGGTTCTGTGTTTTGGGGGGTTTACTGTACATATTGAGGTGAACAATGATTTGGGGAGTTGTATGTATTGGGGTTCACTGGCTATGACTAGAGATTAACTCTCCAATTTGGGGTTTTCTGTGTGGATTGGGGTACATGATATGATTTGGGGGTTTGTACGTTGTGGGGTTCACTTCATATTATGACCTGAGTTCTAAGCCTAGCTCTGCTGGTTGTCTGCTGTGTGACCTTGGGTAAATCACTTAACCTCTTTGTGCCTCAATTTCCTCAATTGTAAAATGGGGATTCAATACCTGTTATCCCTCCTACTTAAATTGTGAGCCCTATGTGGGACAGGGACTGTGTCCAACCTGATTATCTACCCCAGCACTTAGAATATTGTTTAATGCTAAATAAATACCATAATAACTACATAAATAAATGTTATTGGGGGATCTACTATTTGGAAATTTTATGTATAGAGGGAGTCACTGAATATAACTGGGGGTTCACTCTCTCTTTTATTTGTGTATTGGGGTTTGTTGTGTACATACTTGCGTTCATTGTGTGCCTTGAGACTCAGTGTGTGTGTGCGTGTTTCAGGGTTCAGTATATGCATTATTAGTATGGTATTTATTGAACCTTGACTCTGTGTTAAGCACCGTTCTAAGTACTGGGGTAGATACAAGTTAATCAGGTCAGACAAAGTCCCTGTTCCACATGGGGCTCACAGTCTAAGTAGGAGGGAGAACAGGTATTGAATCCCCATTTTTTCTGATGAGGGAACTGAGGCACATAGAAGTGAAGATACTTCCCCAAGGTCACGCAGCTGGCAACTGGCAGAGCCGGGATTAGAAATCAGGTCATGATATAAAGTGAACCCCATACCAGCTGGACCCTCGTTGGACAAAGATGATCTGCCTTGAGTCTAGGGGGGCTTGGCTCTGCACCAAAACCCACCAGCTCCTTCCCATAGCTTCCAATTCCAGGTGGCGGCAAAGAGATTTGTGGTGTTTGGTTCTGGCTTCTGTGGGGCTGCCGAGGAGATGACCACAGTCTGGAAGGAACAGGGGCGTCTTCTCCCCCTCTAGACTGGAAGCTCGTAGTGGTCAGGAAATGTGTCTGCCAACTCTGCTGTTTTAGACCTTTCCAAGCACTTATTACAGTGTTCTGCACATAGTAAGTGCTTAAATAATACCATTGATTGATTGGTTGATTGGTTGACAGCTCACCTCCTCCAGGAGATCTTCCCTGACTGCCCCCCCCTCCACTAACCCACCAATTACCCGGTCCTGTCCCCGCGCCCACCTCCTCCAGGTGGCCTTCCCTGACTAATCCCATCTCATGTCATCCTTCAGCCACCTTCCACAGGAAGCCTTCCCTGACCGATTCCTCCTCCCTGATCATGTCACCTCAGCAGCCCCCCTTAGCACTTTTCTGTGTATTCATTTATTCATTATTTATGAACTTGACTGGCTATTTTCATTTTTATCACTGGTTCCTTACACCCTTATACTTATTGTATATTTACAATTTTTGCCCGCTTCCCCCCCCCACCATGAAATGATAATCTCCTTGAGGATGTAGTTTTTCCTTCTCTTGTTCCCACGCATCCAGTCCAGCACTCTGCACGCAGTAGTCCCCCAGTTCAGCATGCTGCATACAATAGACACCTAGTTGAGCACTCTGCACACAGTAATCACCCACTTCCCCCGTGCTCTACACACAGCAGTTGCCGAGTACAGTACTCTGCACACAGGTGCTCGTAGAGTGCTCTGCCCATAGTAGGCACGCAGTAATTACTGCTACCACTGACGATGAGAATGACAAGGGCGATGATAAACAGAAATGAACATTTCCAGCCAGAGGGGCAGCTCTCCACCTAATGAGTTCTACCCCCTCAGGGGACGCACACGCACAACCTGGAAACTTCAACCCGCCTCCCTCCGGGGCCCCGAGAGCAGTTTCCTTCTGCGTTTCTGTCCCGTTCGCAAACAGAGACACAGACAGAATGACGGACAGATCAATTCATCTTGATCACCGCGACGCCAGCTACTCCGCCACTTGGACCCGGCCCCGTGAGATGGGAGGGTTGTTGTGCGGTGTAAGGAAATGTTCACAATCCAGAAGTGATATTTTATCAATTTTGTCTGGGGGAAAAACACCATTTCTACATTTCCCTGATGGAAAAACAGAAAGTCAATAGCGCTGCTGCCATTTTGTTTTACCTTGAATGAGAGTGTTGTCAGGTGAAATTACCGGCGGGCGGGTGCATAGGCTCCTGGAAACATGCACTCTGGCTCCCCTCCCTCACATCGTGGTGGCGGCAACCAGATATGGCACACATGGACTAAGGAGACAGTCGGGTCTTGTGGAAAGAATGGGGAGCTGGGAGTCAGGAGACCTGGGTTCTAAGCCAGCTCTACCTCCAACCTGACGTGTGTGGCCTTGGGTAGATCACTTCATCAATCAATGGTATTTATTAATAATTGTTATTATTATCATTATAGTATTAAGTGCTTACCTATGTGCCAAGCACTGTTCTAAGCACTGGGGTAGATACAAGGTAATCATGTTGCCCCACGTGGGGCTCACAGTCTTAACCATCATTTTACAGATGAGGTAACTGAGGCACAGAGAAGTTAAGTGGCTTGCCCGAGGTCACACAGCAGGCAAGTGGCAGAGCTGGGACTAGAACCCACATCCTCTGACTCCCAAGCCCATGTTCTTTCCACTAAGCCACACTGCTTCTCATTGAGCACTGCTGAGCACTTACTGTGTGCTTAACCTCTCTGGGCTTCAGGCTCCCCATCTGTCAAATGAGAATGAGAATCCCTGGTCTTGCTCCCTCTTAGACCGTGAGCCCCGAGTGGGGCAGGAGCCACGTCCGATCCGCCCCAGTGTTCAACACAGTGTTTGTCACAGAGTAAGACCTGCATAAAAATGATTCGTGATTATTGAGGCTGCAATGAAGAATCTGGAAACCAGCATAGAGTTTGCTTCCAAGGCACTGGGAAACTCTCCTCCCCTCTCTAGGCTCCAGGACTTTAAATGAATTCTCCAAGGTGGTTTTCCAGGAGCGGCAAGATGGATTCATTCAGCACCTAGTGAGTTCAGTGTACTAAGGGTTTGTGGTGATGCACCAAACTAAGCATTTGGGACAATGCTCTGAACTAAGCATATTTATTTATTTATTTTACTTGTACATATCTATTCTATTTATTTTATTTTGTTAGTATGTTTGGTTTTGTTCTCTGTCTCCCCCTTTTAGACTGTGAGCCCGCTGTTGGGTAGCGACTGTCTCTATATGTTGCCAATTTGTACTTCCCAAGCACTTAGTATAGTGCTCTGCACACAGTAAGCGCTCAATAAATACGATTGATTGATTGATTGATTGAACTAAGCTCCTGAGGCAGTGTACCCTATTCTGTCACCAGAGCAATGCATTCCATTTTGCACACTGTACTGAACACTGAAGGCAGTGAACTATACTGAGTGCTTGGTGCAATGCACTCTACTATTAGCTCAGCAGAACAGGGTCTGCTGGGTCTGGAGGGAACGGCAGAGAGGGTGGCTGTTTACCCCCAGCAGGTAATAATAATAATAATAATAATAATTATTAGGTGCCTACTATGTGCTGAATCCTGTATAAACCACATGGGTAGATACAAGGTAATTATGTCAAACACAGACTCTGGACCATTGGGTGTTCACAGTCTAAGAGGGAGAGAGAACAGGTATTTAATCTCCACTTTACAGGTGAGGAAACTGAGGTCCAGAGAAGTGAAGCGACTTGCCCGAGGTCACACAACAGGCCAGTGGAAGAGCTGTGATTAGAACCCAGGTCCTCTGTCTTCCAAGCCTATGCTCTTTCCACTAGGTCACGCTACTTCTCCGGTCCTGGCTCAAAAGGAAGCATTTAATAATAACGCAGCCATGCTTTGCACATAGTAAGCGCTTAAACAAATACCATCATTATTATTAGTCACTTTCTAAACTCTTCTTCCTGGGAACCTGGCTGAAACTGGACATTACAACCAGGTGATGAATAATAAGTAATAACGTCTTGAATTTACAGTTGATTTGTTTTTAATTTTACCAAAGCACTACCACAACCATTATCTCATTTTACCCTGACATCCGTGTGAGGTAGGGAGAGGCAAGGATTCTTCTCCGGTTCACAGAAAAGGAAACTGAGGCCCAGAAAGGTTATGTAACAGGCCTGAGGTCACGCAGCAGAGCGGGGACGAAGCTGGGTCAAGAATTCAGGTATCTAGGATTTCAGACCCCCAGACATAGGCTCTTTCCATTAGACCATCCTGCCCCTCTAAAACCAGTGGGGAGCAGGTTGGAAAACAATTAAGAGATTGTGAATCAGCATGGCCTACTGGAAAGAGCACAGGCCTGGGAGTTGGGAGGCCTGGGTTCTATTTCTGATCCGCTACTAACAGTCAGTGAATCAATCAGTGGTATTTACTGGGAGTTTACTGTGTGCAAAGCCCAGTACCAAGCCCTCTGGGAAAATACAATACAATAGAGTTGGTAGGGACACCATCCCTGCCCACAAGGAGCTTACCATCTACAGGGGAAGACGGACATTATAATAAATTATATAGTGGGGAAATAGTAGAGTAGAAGGATACAAGGGGTGAATATCATAGTCCTTACGGGGTCCACATCCCCCGAAGGCTGTCCTGGAAGAGGACAGATGGGGCTCAGTCAGAGATGTGGTTTAGTCTGCTTTGTGACCTTCGACAAACCACTTAAGGTGAGAAGCAGTGTGGCTCAATAGAAAGAGCACAGGCTTTGGAGTCAGAGGTCAGGGGTTCAAATCCCGGCTCCGCCACTTGTCAGCTGTGTGACTTTGGGTAAGTCACTTAACTTCTCTGAGCCTCAGTTACCTCATCTGCAAAATGGGGATTAAGACTGTGAGCCCCTTGGGACAACCTGATCACTTTGTAACCTCCCCAGCGCTTAGAACGGTGCTTTGCACATAGTAAGTGCATAATAAATGCCATTATTATTATTAAGTTCTCTGGGCCTCATTTCGCTCATTTGTAAAATGGATATTAAATACCTATTAACCCTCCCTCTTAAACTGTGAGCCATGTGGTCTGCGTTTGATCTACTTACCTTCTTATCTTCCCCAGCACTCAGTACAGTGCATAGCCCAGAGTAAGCACTTAAATGCCACAGCAACGAATTTAATTATGAAACACATGAATGTAAGTGTGCATTCTGGACCTCCACTCTGCCTGACACCCTCCCAGAAAGACAGGGGAAGGGAATCCTTGCGTTAGATTGAATGTGCCTTTGGAATCAATCAGGGGCAATGGGTGACAGTGAGAAAAAAAATGCTATAACTTCTCTTCTTTTTTGATTGACAGATCTAATCCTCTGACAGTATTTGACAATATCTACTACCAATGTCAATGGGAAGTCTTTCCGAAAAATCATCTTAGGAGTCTAATGAGGCAGAAGGTAGGCTGGGGGGTTGAGGAGTGTGTGTGTGTGTGTGTGTGTGTGTGTGTGTGTGTGTGTGTGTGTGTGTGTGTGTGTGTGTGTGTGTGTGTGCGTGCGCGTGCTGATTCAGTGTTTAAGGAGCTGAGTTTCTGACATGATCCTGCCCCATCTCGTCTATTAACTTTTCTAAGCACAAATCTGTCCCTCTTACCATTAAGGTTGTGGACAGGGAAAATACAGAATTTCTGTTCCCCAAGTCCCACCCCTCCGGGACCAGGGGTACCCACTGGAGGTGGAAGGGCAGAAGATTCCAATCAATTCGAGGAAAC
Organism: Tachyglossus aculeatus; assembly: GCF_015852505.1. Taxonomy (NCBI): domain Eukaryota; kingdom Metazoa; phylum Chordata; class Mammalia; order Monotremata; family Tachyglossidae; genus Tachyglossus; species Tachyglossus aculeatus. The sequence goes on from NC_052100.1 coordinate 31,517,415, forward strand.
TGTTCCCAGCAGGGGGTGAGTATTTGAAATCTGCCTCACAATAAATCTATACAGCCAGGAACACCAGCAGAGTTACCAGACATGTTTGGCTAGATCAATCCTTGCACTGGGTCACTGGGGGAGGGTCAGGAATTGAGAGGGTCAGGAGGGTTGGATGGTGTGTGCTGGATCACAAGGGGAGAGTCAGGGATGGAGAGAAGAGCGAAATGGGGATTGAATGGTCCCTGCTGGGTCACTAGGGTAGAGTCGGGGATGGAGAGGGGAGAGTCAGGGGTGCTGGATGGTTTGTGCTGGGTCATTGGAGGAGAATCAGGGCTGGAGAGGGGAGAGTCGATGGTCCATCCCAAATCATGAGGGTGAGTTTCCAGGACGGCGCTCAGCACACGTTTCCTCCAGATGTCTGGGTGCCCTTGATGGCGGCAGAATCCTGGTCCCGTTGGGTCATGGGACTGCTGTTGCTAGGATCCAGTGCTCCAAATCTTGGGGCTGAGAAAGTGGCCTAAACAAAACAGATTCCCCCTTACTCCCCTCCTCACAAAGGGGCTGGATTTGGGACCTGGATATTGGTAATTTCCTGCCAAGTCCCTGCCTGGGCAGTGGGTCATTGTGGGAATGTTGGAAAATGGGGGTTTGGGGAAGAGGGGATGGTAGAACAAGGGACAAGGGTGTGTGAGCAAAGTGTACTTGCAAGCACTGTACTTGTTGGTGAGTAAACATTTGTGGGCATAAGCGTGTGAACGTGTGAGTGTGTATCGGCAGGGGCGGAATGGATGGGAGCAAACGTGAGCACGAGAGGGTGAGCGACAGCCTGACTATGTCAGGGTGACAGTGCAGGTATTGGGGCATCAGTTTGGGGGGCTGTGTTATTGTGTGTCAATTTGACAGAGTCAGGTTTGGTGTGTGACAGCGTGACGGGATCGGTTTGAGTGTATCGATGTTACGTGGTCAGTGTGTTTACGCCAGTGTGACAGTATCTTTGTGAGTGTACCAATTTGAGGGGATCAGCGAGTTTGTGCCAGTGTGACAGGATCAGTGGGAGTGTATCAGTGTGAGGAGCTCAGGGGGTCTGTACCATTGTGACAGGATCAGTGGGAGTTTATCAGTGTGTTTGAGCCAGTGGAACAGGATCAGTGTGATGGGATTAGTGTGGTTGTGACAATGTGACAGAGCTAAACATATGTGCCACTGTCACAGGGTCAGTGGGAGTGTGTGTCCATGTGACAGTGGGATTGTATCAGTGTGTATTTACTAGTGTAAAAGTGTTAGTGAGAATTTAGGTGACCAGGAACAATGTAAGTGTATCACTGTAATAGGATAACAATAATAATAGTAATAATAATAATGAGATTTGTTAAGTGCTTACTATATAGACACCCTACTAAGCACTGGGTTGGATACAAACAAACTGGGTTGCTCACAGTCTCAATTTCCATTTTACAGACGAGGCACAGAGAAGTGAAGTGACTTGGCCAAGGTCACACAGAAGACAAGTAGCAGAGTCAGGCCCACGCTCGATCCACTTAGCCATGCTGCTTCTCTATCAATATGTGTGTCACCATGCCAGGGTCATTGTGTTTGTGTGTGTGTGAGTATGTGTGTGTATGGGGGGGTGGTTTGCCTGTGCCTCTTCTCAGGGACAGGGGGCTGGTCTCCCGCAAACCATGTTGATGAAGGGACAGGGGCTGGGGTGTGTGACCATAACCTTAGCCCTTGAGGGGGGACCAGAATGAGCGGTGAGAGCCCCCTCCCCTCCAGGCACACAATTATATATATAATTATATATATAATTATATATATTCCTACACAGATGTAAACTATACATTCACATTCACAAATATATACACACTTGCACACATATACTATGCACACAAATATATACACACGTACTGACATAGAAGCAGCAGGGCTCCGTGGAAGGAGCCCGGGTTTGGGAGCCAGAGGTCATGGGTTCTAATTCCGGCTCCGCCACTTGTCAGAGGTGTGACTTTGGGCAAGTCATTTCACTTCTCGGGGACTCATCTGGAAAATGGGGATGAAGACTGTGAGCCCTATGTGGGACAACCTGATCACCTTGTATCCCCCCCCAGCGCTTAGAACAGTGCTTCGCACATAGTAAGCACTTAACAAATGCGATCATTATTATTATTATTCAAATGCACACATGTATGAGACATTCACATAAACATATATTACACATGCTTACATACACGTATGGTTTTGTTCTCTGTCTCCCCCTTCTACACTGTGAGCCCACTGTTGGGTAGGGACTGTCTCTATGTGTTGCCAACTTGTACTTCCCAAGCGCTTAGTACAGTGCTCTGCACACAGTAAGCACTCAATAAATACGATTGATTGATTGATACTCACATAGACATACACTGCAAGCACTTACTTAGAGAAGCAGCATGGCTCAGTGGAAAAGAGCATGGGCTTTGGAGTCAGAGGTCATGGGTTCAAATCCCAGCTCTGCCAATTGTCAGCTGTGTGACTTTGGGCAAGTCACTTAACTTCTCTGGGCCTCAGTTCCCTCATACTGTAAAAAAATGGGGGTGAAAACTGTGAGCCCCCTGTGGGACAACCTGATCACCTTGTAATCTCCCCAGTGCTTAGAACAGTGCTTTGCACATAGTAAGCGCTTAATAAATGCCATTATTATTGTTATTATATAGACATATATAATATAAACGCACACACATGTACTACACACACACATAAACAGAAACCCACCGATTGTCAGTGCTGCAGAGGGGGTCCTCTTGGTCTGTTATCATTTTTGGTTGGTCAGAAGGGCACGATCTCTTCGAACCTCATTCTCCCTCTCCATCATCAGTGAGAAAAATCTGGGCAATTTGCCCCGACCCCCCAGTGCCCAAGCCCAGCCCAGCCCCAGTCCCCAGCCCAGTCCAGACCCCACCGGGGCCCCAGGGCCAAGTCCAGCCCAGCCCCAGTCTCCAGTGGTCAGCCTGAGGCCTCAGCCCTATCCCTGGTTGTCCCCTGCCCATCATCATCATCATCAATCGTATTTATTGAGTGCTTACTGTGTGCAGAGCACCGTACTAAGTGCTTGGGAAGTACAAATTGGCAACATATAGAGACAGTCCCTACCCAACAGTGGGCTCACAGTCTAAAAGGGGGAGACAAAACCAAACATACTAACAAAATAAAATAAATAGAATAGGTATGTACAAGTAAAATAAATAAGTAAATAAATAGAGAAATATGTACAAGCATATATACATATATACAGGCGCTGTGGGGAAGGGAAGGGGGTAAGATGGGGGGATGGAAAGGGGGACGAGGGGGAGAGGAAGGAAGGGGGCCCCCAGCCCACCCCATCCTCAGCTGTTGGCCCCCCACCAAGCTCCAGGCTGGGCCCCAGCCCCAGGCCCGGGCCTTTGTGACGATATTGATGATGATGATGGCCAAGTGGACAGTTTGATTTTGGTGCTCAGAGCTAGTTATAAAGAATCAATATTATATCAAGGGGTAACTTTCGTGATAAAGGACTTTCACCGCTCCGGCTATTCATCATAAGTCTGTAGCAAGCAGATAGGTCAAAAGAAATTATATTGCACTAAAGACTGTGTCTTCTTATCTCGCGGCCGGCAGGGGCCAGAGGCCGGCCGATCGATACCCCGCCGGCTGCAGTTCGGGCACTTAGCAATGGCTGCGGGGCTCCACCGCATCTGGGCTACGGCCCCGGGGGCGGGGGGCGAGCTCAGCTTGCCCCCGTGCCCCCCACGGCCAGGCTTAATACCGCGGGGGCCGAAAGGAGAGGACTTCGCGGAGGGGGCGGCCTGCAGGGGGGAGTCCCAGGTTTTTCCCCTCCCCGGTGGCTCACGCACCCAAGGACCAAGGGTGGGGGGTGAGGATCCCCCCCCCGGGACCCCTGGAAGAAGGGGTTGCGGGCAGGGAGTCGATGGGGAGGGGGACTGGCTTTTTGGGGGGCCCTACGACCCCTGAAAACGCATCGGGGATGCTCCGGGCTCTCCCGCGTATCCCGGCTGCGGATTCCCACCGCAAACCCCGCATGGGAAGAGCTGTCTGGGGCTGGGGGCTCATCCCGCCCGGCTGGAAATAGAAAAAGGAGGGAAGGAGCGGTGGGAGGTCGCCCTGGGCCCCGCCTAAAGCCACTAAATGGGGAACCCACACAGAAACCCGCACAGTGGAAACGGCTTTTCCGGGCGCGACCCCCAATCCGTCCTCGACTACTGGGACCCCCCCTCAATAATTATTATTATTATGGTATTTGTTAAGCGCTTACTATATGCCAAGCACTGCTCTAAGCGTTAGGGTATCTACAAGGTAATCAGGCTGCCCTACCTGGGGCTCACAGTCTTCATCCCCATTGGCCTGATAATAATAATAATGGTATTTGTTAAGCGCTTTCTATGTGCCAAGCACCCTTCTAAGCGTTAGGGAACTGAGACTCAGAGAATAATAATAATGATGATGAGACTGGGACAAGGTAATCAGGCTGTCCCACTTGGGGCTCACAGTCTTAATCCCCATTTGACGGATAATAATAATAATAATGGTATTTGTTAAGCGCTTACTATGTGCCAAGCACTGTTCTAAGCGCTGGGGTAGAGACAAGGTAATCAGGTTGTCCCACGCGGGGCTCACTGTCTTAATCCCTATTTGACAGATGAGGGAACTGAGGCCCAGAGAAGTGAAGTGACTTGTCCGAAGTCACCCAGTTGACAAGTGGCGGAGCGGGATTAGAACCCACGACTTCTGACCCGGGCTCTTGCCCCTAAGCCACGCTGGTTCTCTTACCCCTACCTACAATGGAAGGTCCCCCCGCCTCGGCCACCGAGACCCTCTCCCCTCTTCCCACCCTGCCACTGAGACCCTCCCTCCCCACCTCCGCTCATCACCGGGACTTCCCAAACGCTTAGTACAGTGCTCTGCACTCAGTAAGCGCTCAGTAAGTACGATTGAATGAATGGGACCCGAGGACAGGACCCTCCCCCCATCCCCATCCCCGGGCGGTAACATCAGACGGACAGAATAATAAGGGACCGACCCCGACGACCGACAGAACACAGCATCGGACCGAAAGACAATTAACAATTTAGGTTTAATTGCAGGGAAGGGAAACGACGTGCGTCTTTTCCCAAAGGGGCTTGGGTTTTAATTCGGCTTTCCCGCCCCGGCCACCCTTAGTACAGTGCTCTGCTCACAGTAAGCGCTCAATAAATACGATTGATGGATCCCGAAGGGCCTCCCCAACTCAGCCGGATCCAGAGGTGAGCGACGTCCGACCCCGGGCTGCGGGGCCGTCCGACCTCGGGCTGCGGGGCTTGAACCCCGCGTGTCCTCAGCCCACGGACCGGATTTTCTGGGCGCGGGAGGCAGGGGAGAGGCGGAGGCCCCGGGCCTCGAGCGGAGGCCGTGGGCCAGCTCCACCATCCCGGGATGACGATGGTATTTGGTAAGCACTTAATGTGGGCCAAGCACTGTTCTAAGCGCTGGGGGAGGTATAAGGTCATCAGGTTGTCGCCCGTGGGACTCACGATCTTCATCCCCCTTTTAGAGATGAAGTCACTGAGGCACAGAGAAGTGAAGCGACTGGCCCCAAGTCACACAGCTGACAAGTGGCGGAGGCAGGATTAGAACCCACGACCTCTCCGTGCTCTGTCCACTAAAACACGCTTCTGAGGGGATGCGGGACGGGGTGGCCGTCGGGGCCACTTGGGGCTGTGGGGCCCAATGGGGATGAAGACTGTGAGCCCCACGTAGGGCAGCCTGATTACCCAAAAAATAACCCCTGATGTGGGGGCGGGAGCTTGGGAAGTTATTATTATTATTATTGTGGTATTTGTTAAGCGCTCACTACGTGCCAAGCACTGTTCTAAGCGCTGGGGTAGATACAAGGTAAACAGGTTGTCCCAGGTGGGGCTCGCAGTCTTAACCCCCTTTCGACAGATGAGGTAACCGAGGCATAGAGTAGTGAAGTGACTTGCTCAAGGTCACACAACAGACAAGTGGCAGGTCCGGGATCAGAACCCACGATCTCTGACTCCCAAGCCCGTGCTCTTTCCACTAATAATAATGATGGTATTTGTTAAGCGCTTACAATGTGATGGATACAAGTGGCGGAGCGGGATTAGAACCCACGCCCTCTGACTCCCAAGCCCTGGCTCTTGCCACAAAGCCATGGTGCTTCTCTAAATTGGCCTCGGAGGCTTCCTGCCCTCCTCCTGGGCCCGAAATGAAGAAGCCCCGGGCTAGAAAGAGCCGCAGACAAGAAGGATGGGGAGGGGGTGGATTGGGGAAGGTCCTGGGGCGGGAAGCAGATAATAATAATAATAATAATAATAATAATAATAATAATAATGGTATTTGTTAAGCGCTTACTATGTGCAAATCAATCAATCGTATTTATTGAGCGCTTACTATGTGCAGAACACTGTACTAAGCGCTTGGGAAGTACAAATTGGCAACATATCATCATCATCATCAACAATCGTATTTATTGAGCGCTTACTATGTGCAGAGCACTGTACTAAGCGCTTGGGAAGTACAAATTGGCAACATCTAGAGACAGTCCCTACCCAACAGTGGGCTCACAGTCTAAAAACAGTGCAAAGCACTGTTCTAAGCGCTGGGGAGGTTACAAGGTGATCAGGTTGTCCCGAGGAGGGCTCACAGTTTTATTCCCCATTTTACAGATGAGATAACAGAGGCACAGAGAAGTTAAGTGACTTGCCCAAGGTCAGATTTGGGGCCGGCTGGGACCACGACTCCCCTCTCCCACCGACCCCAGCTCCCACGCCCCGCCCCCCGCCGCTGGCACTGGCGACGACTTCCCGCACGCTCCTCCCGAGGTCGTGGGTTCTAATCTCGGCTCATTCATTCATTCATTCAGTCGTATTTATTGAGCGCTTACTGTGTGCAGAGCGCTGTACTAAGCGCTTGGGAAGTACAAGTTGGCAACATAGAGAGACGGTCCCTACCCAACAACGGGCTCGCAGTCCAGAAGCAACGGGGTCACAGTCAATCAATCAGTCAATCGTATTTATTGAGCGCTTACTGTGTGCAGAGCGCTGTACTAAGCGCTTGGGAAGTACAAGCTGGCAACATATAGGGACGGTCCCTACCCAACAACGGGCTCGCAGTCTAGAAGCAACGGGGTCACGGTCAATCAGTCAATCGTATTTATTGAGCGCTTACTGTGTGCAGAGCACTGTACTAAGCGCTTGGGAAGTCCAAGTCGGCAACACATAGAGACGGTCCCTACCCAACAGCGGGCTCACAGTCTAGAAGTCCCCCACTTGTCTGCTGTGTGACCTTGGGCAAGCCACCGAATTTCTCTGTGCCTCAGTGACCACCTGGGGATTAAGACTGTGAGCCCCACGGGGGACAACCTGATGATCTCGTATCCCCCCCAGCGCTTAGAACAGTGCTCTGCGCATAGTAAGCGCTTAACAAATGCCATTATTATTATTATTACCCTAGTGCTTCGAACAGTGCACATGGTAAGCGCTTAACAAATGCCATTATTATTATTATTACCCTAGGGCTTAGAACAGTGCACATAGTAAGCGCTTAACAAATGCCATTATTATTATTATTATTACCCTAGTGCTTAGAACAGTGCTTGGCACACAGTAAGCACTTAACAAACACCATCGTTATTATTGCTATTACCCCAGCGCTCAGAACAGTGCTTAGCACCTAGTGAGCGCTTCGCACGTGGCCTAATAATAAGACTTTACAGTCTTAAATAATAAGACTTTACAGACTGTGAACCCCGTGTGGGACAAACCTGATTCCCTTGTAGCTACTCCAGCGCTTAGAACAGTGCTTGGCACATAGTAAGCGCTTAACAAATGCCGTTATTATTATAATACTGCAGGCAGATTTAGAGAGGCGTACTCGCAGGCGCACACATACACACACGTTCACACCCACTTGGCCTTTACTCGGGCTCTGCACCTGCTCCCCGGAGATTTCGCGCCCCCGCAAACAGGCAACTGAGCGCTCAGCCCGCAGGCCAGGGGCTGTGATAGCGTCTCCACCGGCGCTCCAGCCCGCCCCGTCCCGCGGGAGAAGTCTCCCCACGACAGACCTCTTCTCGCGGGCCCGGGTGGCGTCTCCCGTTTCCCCGCAAAACGGGCAAACGAAAATCCCCTCGAGGTGCGGGGGCCCGGGCGGGGGACTGCGGGGCGACGCGGGCTTCGTTTCGTAGGGTGCGGGGGACGGACGGACCGGCCCTCCGGGGCCCAGGCCCCAAGCGCAGCGCTGGGTGCAGAAGGTTCCTGCCCCTTCCCATTCACTCGTGCATTCATTCGGTCGTATTTATTGAGCGCTTACTGCGGGCAGAACACTGTACTAAGCGCTCGGGAGAGTATAATAAAACCATAAAGAGAGACAATCCCTGCCCACAACGGGCCACCCCTAATTTCCAACTGTGCGTTCTTCCCCAGTGTTTAGTACGGTGCTCTGCACACAGTAAGCGCTTGGTAATTATCACCCCTACTATTATTAATTCTATAAAGCTTGTCCCATCTCCCCATATCCCTCCTAAAATCCCTGTCCTGTCCTTCTGCCCTTCTAGCTCAAAATGAAAAGCGGGCGGACAAGCCAGGAAAATGCCAGGGCCGGGACTCGGTAGATGCGGGGGAGGGGAAGGGGTTTTCTGTGTCGCCCCCGCCCCCCGCCCAATCCCGGCGGCAGTGGACTAGCCCTTTGGGGCTGGGAATCCTGTTTTCCCCCCTTGGGAAAAAAAAAAACAGAACCAACCACCCCGTGTTGAAAGGACTTTATCGGCGGGGTGAAAGACGGGATGGATTTTCGACCTCAGGGGGTCGGGGGTGCTCAGGTGTCCGTGTGTGCCTTCGCATGCTTGTGTTCATCAGTGTCTGCTGTGTTCTTGCGGCGTGTCCGTGTACGAATCCGAGCCTGACAGCGTGCGTATCCAAGTGTGTGCACCGGACTGTGTGTATATGTCTGCCGATGCCTGGAGAGTGTGTCGGGGTGTGTTTCCGTGTCTGTACGTAATCGCCTCCGTGGGGGTGGGGTGGGGGTGTAACCGGGTGTTGACACGTGGGGGGGCGTATGGACGGATGCGAATGTGTGAGTGTGCATCTGGATGTTTGCAGATGTATATGGGGGCCAACGTGTACATGCTGCCGTGCTTCCATGCCCGTACGACCGTAAACAAGGATGTGAATGCGTACCCGGGCACGGTTGGCTATATTTGTGCATCGGGTGTGTGCTTATGTGAGCATGTGTGTACGAGAGTGCACGCATGTGTGTACGCGTGCTGCCTCTTTCTCTGTCCCAGAGGAAATCCCTTGAGCGTACTGTGCGCCGAAAGAGCAATCCTATCCGTCCGCCCGGGCCCACGGGGCTGTCTGCGCCGGGAGTCTATCACACTCCAACCGGACGGTCCACACCTCCCTCCCGGACCCGCACGAAGCCCCGTCCCCCACGGCGGGCGCGGGAGCCGCTGGTCAGTCCCCGGGTGGTGGTGGTGATGGTATCACTATGTGCCAAGCCCTGTCCTAAGCGCTGGGGAGGGGACAAGGGAGGAAGGGCCAGAGAGAAGTCGGGAGCGGGTCCAGGAGGCTGGGGAAGGGGGCAGAGATGGAGACGGAGGCGGAGGTGAGAGACAGAGGCAGAGACGGAGATGCTCCGAGCGGTTTGGAGAGTGCCAAGGGGGGAGGAGGGGGAGACGGGAGGGGAAGCAGGGGGCGGGGGGAGCAGGGGGAGGAGGAAAAGGAGCGGGAGGAGGAGGAGCCGCCGCCGCCGCCGCCGCCGCCGTGACCCAAACTCCAAAGTTTATCTTGCCCGAAATCAGCAGCCGGCCGGGCGCGCGGAGGAGCGGCGCTCAGCCGGGCCCGGGCTGGAGCCGGCCCTGCTCCCGGGGCCGCCCGGACCGGGGGCTCCAGGGGCAGCGGGGGGCTCTCCGCACCGTGGACCTCGCCTGACGCTCGGGACCCCGGAGCCAGACGACCCGCAGGCACGCGGGACGAGAACCGGAGGGAGACCGGGCCCTGGTGCGCCCTGCTGCGCCCTTCTCCTGCGCCCTGGTGCGCCCTGCTTCTGCGCCCTGCGCTCCGGGGGAAGGCGAGGCATGAAATAACCCGAGGAGCGGGGCGTTGAGGACTCACCCCCGGCCCCTTCCCCACCCCCTCCGGCCCGGCGGGAGGAAACCACAGAGACACGGAAGAAAAACACCCAAAAAAGGAGGGGGGGCGGGGGGGAGAAAGAGAAACGTCCTACCCATGGACCGCAGGAAGTGACCCCCGCCGTCCAGGAGGCTGCGGGCGACAGAAGCTGCGGAGACAAAGAAGAAGAGGAGAAGGAGGGGAAGGCAAAGGGCCGGGATAAGCTGACCCCGTCCGGGGTGGCCGGCAGCGACGAGGGAGGGGGCGGGAGGGGGCAGCGCCCGGACCGGCGGAAAGTTTCTCCCGCCCCCTCCCCCGTTCCCCATCCTGCCCCTCCCCCGGGTCACCGGAGAAGAGGGGCAACTTCTGGAAGGAAGGGGCGGGGGGCTGGGAGGGGAGGGGAGGGGGCTGCGGAGGGGACCCCCTCCCCGGGTGTCCCCCGGGTGTCCCCCGGGTGTCCCCTCGGGCCGGGGAGCAGCGTCCGCGGGCCGCGCCGCCAAGCTCCCTCCTGTCCCTCCTCTCCCTCCCTCCTCTCCCCCCCTTCCCTCCCGGACGCTCATTTGCATAGCCCGCTGGAGCTCGGCCAATCGGCGCCCTCCCTCCGCCCTCCCCACGGGGGGGGGGGGATCATGAATAATTCACCGGCCTAATCAGCCAGCCCCATGCGCGCGGCTCCCCGGCCATTCCCGTGCGGGTCCGCCTCTCCCCCCCCCCGCCCGCCTCGACTTATCTGCGAGCGCGCGCCCCCCCTGCCGCCCCCCGCTCGGCGGCGAGGCTGATGCCCGCGCCCAGAGCCGGCCCCGCGGGCGGCTAGGAGGACCAGCATGTCTCGGAGGAAGCAAGCCAAGCCCCAGCACCTGCGCGCCGACGGCGACCCCCGGCCGCCCGGCGGCCCGGCCGACGAGCGCGGTAAGGGGGCGGGGGAGGGGGGTCGGGGGAGGCCGATGACCCCCCGCCTCCAGGACCCGCGGGGGGGGGGGGGGAACTTCGGCGGACCCTGAGCCCCCTTAACCACCTCCCCAGCCCTGCAGAAGCCGGGGGGTGCCGTGTCTCTCCCCCCGAGAGTCCGGCATCCTGGGCATCTCTCCGGTCCTCCCCCTCGCACCCTGGGGAGCGGGCTTTTTTTTGAGGGGAGGGGGCATTTGTCGGCACAAAGTTGCGAGTTCAGCCGCAGGGGCTTCTCTGCTCCCTTGGACCGGGGCGGGGGGCGGTTCGGGAGCCCCCCACCCGTTCCCACCGCACTCACCTGGAGCGAGACCCCTCTCAGACCCCTCCAGGGGAACACGCCCACCCCCTCAGCACCATCCCGGGGGAGCTTCTGGGACCCCTGAACGCCCCCGCCCCACTTCCTCCCCTACTTCCCATGGTGGCCTTTTCCCACCCACTCTGCGGTGGGCCCAACCTGGTCAGAGGGAAGAGCCCCTAGGGAAGATGACCTGACCAGACTGGGCCCCCCCTGGGGAGAGGGTTGGAGGCAGCTGGGAGATGTGACCCCCCAATTCCAGCCCCCGGCCGGTCCTTCTTTCCTCCCTCCTCGGGTCCTGGGGTAGGGTGGGGGGCATCCAGGGGCGACAAGGACTCCCCTGCGGGGCTTGGGGAGAGGCGGGGAGGAGGAAGGAAGGAGAAGGGGACGGGGGTGGGGAGGGGGCTCGAAAAGTCGAGCCAGGCCCGAACTTAACTCCCCGGCTTCGACCTTCCATCCTGGCTCATCATCCCACAGGGCCCCACATCTGTCTAGCCTCCTTGCCAGATGTCAGCCCTGGCAGCCCTCTAGGAGAAGGCCGGGGGGTGGGGGGCTTCGGCCCCTGGAGACCCCCCGGGGACCAGGCCAGCGCCCCTCTGTCAATCGATCGTATTTATTGAGCGCTTACTGTGTGCAGAGCACTGTACTAAGCACTTGGGACGTACAAGTTGGCCACATATAGAGACAGCCCCTACCCAACAGTGGGCCCGGCCCAATCCCGGGATCCCAGACCTGCGGGAACCCCCGTTTCTGGCGCTCAGAAAACCCTTCTGGAACGGACAACGGGCGAGGAGTGGGGAGGAAGGGGCTTGGGGAGAGGGTTTGGTTTTGGGAGTTTTATTGGGGACCCCTAAAACTTCGCCGGGAGCAGAAGCGGCTTCGACACTCCATTCCAGGAGGGAAAAGCCAACCCGCAATTGATTTTTCCCAACCCGAAAAGAGAGAGACGGAGAAATTGGAGAGAACGATGCAACTAGTTTGGGGTTTTCTTTTCCCCCCCCCCCCCTCTTTTTGGAGGTGCTTGTTACGGCTGTGAGTCTTATCGGCGTAGCCAAGTCACCTAAGATTAGAAGGGAAGATATGCTAAAAAAGAAACGCTTGCATATGGTGGGTAGATTAAGGACAAAGAATCTTTTTGTCATGGAAATGGTTTTTTTTTTTTTGTTTACTTCATCACATAGAATTTCTCACACTTGGTTTGTTTTGTATTGCTCTCAATGACTACATGATCAAATGAATGGATTTATTTCTGCGGAATGAGAAAGACAGTCTTTCCATCAAAAGAAGTACATTGGATCCCAGCGAGGAATTTTAAAGCGTTATTATTGTGGCTTCTGAATAGCTTAAAAACGGCTTTCACAGCCACCTCAAAATGCAACTATGTCAATACTTCCCAGGCCGGGAAGACTTCACCAAATGTACGCTCTCCGCTTGTATTAAAGCATATTTTAATTAATAGAGCACAACCCCTGGCGGTTAACAATTAACCGGCTGAAGCGGTACTGTAAGATTTTCGGTTTCTCTCCAGAAATGTGAACGAGGTGAACCGAGAGGGGGGAAAACGTGTCGAGGGATGTGGAGAACACATTAAGCCCCCTAAAATGGGGTAAATCATTGACAAGTTCAGTTAGGGACTCCGCTGCTCGCTCCTCCAGCGATTGTAAACGGGTCCAAATATCCTGGGTGCCTGGAGATCGGAATAGCTCAATTTCACTTGTCCAAGCCTGGGTTTTTTTCTCTCTACCGTTTCACGCTTGTTGCTACAGTTCCTGATCCTATTTTGCAACAGGCCAAGAATAGTCTATGCCGGCGAGTGGCTCGTTTCTCGAAGTTTTCGGAAGGCGGTTTGGGCGAACCCTTAAAAACAATTGTAGGATTCCTTTTACTTTGTCCGGGCAAGAAAGTCTGGCCTCCCGCTGACAGCCAGCGGAAGGTTTGTTTATTTTCGATGCGAGGGCTTCGTTAGACCGTAGCTATGGAGGTGTCGGGCAGGGGCGATCCCCCCTTTTTTAGGGAGAGATCCCTGGAAATTTAGTTTCAAAAATGGCAACGAATGTGGGCCCCGGAGCCCCAGCTCTGAAGTGGAACGACGAAGATGAGGGAGAGAAACGCCTTAGCAGATGCAAAGTTATACGACAGCTCAGCCAACTTTGCAAAAGAGGCTGCCGTGAAGTTTTAGAAACGAGGTGGTTCGTGGTTGGGAGTCCGTTTCGGATGTGGCAGAAAGCTCTTTAGTAAAAACAACAGGGGAATCTAAGTCTGGTGAGGGAGCTTGAAATCTGTAGATAATTGACTATGCCGCGAATCACACATTTACGTTCGGATTTAACTTCTTTTTTTTTTTTTTTTTTTTTTGGAAGGCTGCGTTAAACCTCTGGCAGGGTGAAAAGGGATGTTTGCGAACCGAGAGTGAGGCTGTATTGCTAGGAAGTTTTACTTTAGAAGCGCGAACAAAAAGCGGGTAGGCAGAAGTAGTTGGAGGGTGCTGCTAGAGAGCTCTCGTGGGGAGACTTTAATTAGGGAAATCGTTTATCCGGAGTGACAAAAGAATGAAAATAATTGTAACAGATATTCAAAGCAATGCCTTCATCCACTTTTTCCCTCTCTCTCTTTCTCTCCCTCTCTCTATTTCTCTCTCTCTTTCTCCCTCCCTGTCTCTCCACCCTCCCACCCACCCCCCACCCCCTTTTGGTAGCATTTCATCTCCGGGATTACCGTTCTTTATTTTTTTCAATAGTCCATTCTTTTCTAAATTAACTAATTACCGATTATTTTATTTCACGAATCTGAGCGCTAGAAGCGAATGGTAGGTGTATTCCGACTCCTGTTAAATTAATACCAACCAATCAGGAGGATTTTTTCGCCCTTTGCATATTTTTGATTTTTGAAAAATGAATGAAACTTTTTAAGACCACCCTGGTATTATTTCACGTACCCTTCTAAACACTAACGAGCATATAAGAGTTACTGACGCGACCTGTTCCGTATTAAACTTTTAGTCAAGGTGTGTTCTGTCGCCTAGTTTGAGGGTAAAATATACGCTGAAGGAACTGAATCATTGCGGATCTCAAACGATTTTTGCAACCGAGAATTTCTTTTTAATTGCTAGGAGTAATTATTCTAAAGGTTTGCCCCTGCCAAGGTATAATAATGTGCAGTTATCTCAAAAAATCATTTTAATGGTGGTGACTGTGTGATTTGAAAATTTACTCAGCTGCATTTATTTACTGAATGTTTTGGACTTAGCAAAATAGGACCACCAGCTCGACTGCAAAGAAATCTTTCTCTTTTATCTCTGTGTGTGCACGCTTCGTGTACACACATGTGTGCAGGCACACAGTACACATTCTTTAAAATGCGGCAAAGCAAAAGGAAACAATGCAGATGTTCGTTTACATCATTTGTAAACCTGGGATAATTGAAATATGAAAGGTGACCTTAAGTAACACATAAATAGGAAAAGATGAATTTGCGAACATTTCTTTCGAATCAACAGAGATGACTTATTTGATTTAATATATATATATAAATATGGGTGCCCAGAATCCTTAACAATTACCTGTCACTTTGAGAAGGGATATTTCTGTTTCCTAAAGTTACAGAATTTCTGTAGGCAATTCACATAAAAAGTTTTCAGCGTATGCGAGTTCATTAGGCATTTTGTATATAATTTTTGTATCTACAATATAAATCCATGTACATTGTGATAGGTCACAGTGGATACACACACACACACACACACACATCAATGGATTATGTATACATATATATATATATGTATATATTTTGTCCAGATCCAAAAAGAGTCAAAGATGTGGGTTTACAGCAGGAATTGTTTAGCAAGTTGATTATTTGTTGTATACAAGATGATGGAGAAAGCAGGCAAAAGTGGGTCAGATTTCATCTTGTGCTGCTAATCTCAGACAAGTCTTAGCAGTCATCTCAAGGTGGCCAGAAAGACGCTTGCTTTTTCTTGGGCATTCACCCGAGGTGCAGCCATGGCCTCTGGAAGTGACCAACAACGGGATCTTACTCTTCTTAAATATGAGTGTGAATGCTGATTTTTATGCCTAGTATTTTAGAGCTGCCAACTCACCAGTCATTTTTAGCCTTGAGCAAAAACACAGGCCGATCTCCATGAATGTCACTTTTAGATAATAGTTCTACCACTTAGATAGTCTTTGTTACCCCCCCACCCCACCCCATTTGATCTGTTGATCTGTCGCCAGACTTAAGGCTAGCGTAGCTGTGGACTGTGTTTGTTAGTAAGGCTGGGATGCCAGTGGCTACTGCTGGTGGCCAAATTGGTATGAGAGAATGCTAAAAATGTTCAGCTCCGACCTATTTTAGAGAAAAGTGTGCACACTTAAAAGTCCAAGTGGAAAGCAACCTTTAATCTGAAATTCATTTTCCGGGATTACCACTTTTTCTTCAACTGTTCATTTCCCTATAGGATTGTAGGGTAGATTAATTTCAAGTGCTTTGATGCTCTAAATGTTATGTATGTATTTTTTTTTTTTTGAGAAAGCAAATAGAAATGGAAGTGTAAGGAAAAATCATGCCCCACATCTGTTCTAGAAAATACCAGGAAGTATTCAGACCCTTTCTGGGATGGTGTAAAAGGCCAAAGAGGGAGAGAAGTTCCAGTAATTGTCTTCATTTTCGCTAAGCCTGATTCTTCGAATAACTAAAGTAAGACCAAACCCTCCCGATACTGAAGATTGCTGATGAGAGAGGCCACATTTTACCATAGCAGCATGCCTTTTCCAGTTCAAACTGAAACAGATTTACCCTTAGTGATTTCAGTGCTCTCCCCCCAACCCCCCAACCCCACTCCACACACACACACACACACACATGCACACACACACACCTCAGTCCCTCTTCTCTTTCCCTCTTTCCCATCCCTCTTGGGCCTTTCCAGTGTGTTTGGGTCCAGCGTTCCGTACCAAGTTGGGTGTCACGGAGAAGGTGGGCTCGTACTGCGCCGGCGGCTGTCGGCGAGCTACTGATGGACTCTCCCTGAGGGTGGGTAGTTAGAAGTGCTTTGACAAGCCTTAGCTGATTTAACCTTTGCCTGCTTTGCCCTGCTAGGGGTGGCTGCTGGACGTCGGACTCATAATACAATTAGTACATCTGTGCAGTTGACCTTGGCAGCAGGACTTACCACTGTTCTGTTAAGTGTTAACACTGAATTTGAGTGTTAACTAGAGAACCCTGTGAGTTTGTTCCATGCTGCGTCCGGTTTATCAAATGCCCATCTAGTGCAGCACAAGTGTTTACAGTTCTTCAAGAAGGAAAAAGGTTTTCTTTTGTGCAGCCGGGCATCTTGAACCGGTTAATTAACCCTACAGGTGCCACGGGACTTTGTTTTAATTCATCGGCACAGCCTTATTATTACTGTTTCAAGAGTGACCTCTTAACCGCATTATTCGATCATTTCATTGTCCGATTTGCATTCATACGCACGGAGGCGCTGGGTTCGTCAAACCGAGATGATTGACAGTGATCGTTTTTTCCGGGGCGTGGGGGGAGGAGGGGTTGTGTGTGTGTGTGTGTGTGTGTGTGTGTGTGTGTGTGTGTGTGTGTGTGTGTGCTTGTGTGTGTGTATGCTTGCGTGTGTGTCTCAACTTCGTTTATCTAAACACAACAGTACAGCACAAATGATGGAAATGATTTACTAAACCCAACAAAAGAGCTCAGTCATTTCAGGCAGGGCTACAGACTCTCCCATTCCGGCTGTTTCACAGCTGTAAGGATGAATTTCATAGTCTCATCAGGCTGCTTTTAGGCCATCTTAGATTTTGATAAGTTTATAGTTTGGGTGTTTTTTGTTGTTGTTGTTGTTGTTTATTTCGTTTCTTTTCAACACAGTAGTAGTTTGATAAAGCTCAATGTACAAGCAACCGGACCCGTTTTCTCAAGTCATGAAAATACTGCCCTTAATTTTTCTTGTTGGGTTTATGAGGCTATTGGGGGGCTGGGAGAGCTAGAACTCTCAACCCCCAGCCACCAAGTCCCCTTCCTACCGAGCAGTCTTTCCACGGAAGACTTTAACGTTGATAACCAATTACAGATTTGGGCCTGCTGAAATTATGCCCAAGTGGGTGTATCCGTGTTTTCCTCCCAAGTGTGTGATTATGGCATCCCAGCTAAGATGAAAGCCCTATTCTTTAACCCCGCTGAAAGGCAGCACCCTATAATGTTTGCTTCAACAGGCCGCACGGACAGTTCCAGCGAATGACCAGTGCCGCTGCCATTCCACATCTGGTCGGGGGTATAAAGGCATCAGTGTGTCCGCTCTCTGGTGCTCCACGGCGCAGATTACAAACTGCAAATGTTTTAAGCGGAAGACAGTTGGCAACTGAGCCACAGGTGGTTGTTACTTAACCAATTCAGAGATTTAGGCCACTGAATAGATCCGACTAAGTGTGCCAGCAGGGTCAGTCCCGGGTTTTACATAGCAAGAGTGCCCTCCTCTGTTCAGCTCCGCATTCACAGCGTTTGTGGCCTGTGAAAAAGGACAGAAAAATTTTCTATTGAGCCTGGAATTTCTTCTACATTGTTAAACACGGTAGGGGTCTCTATTTGTCTCCTCCTGTTTCACAGCTTGGGCCCAGTGTGGGATCATTCATCTTTCTTTATGGGATTCAAAGCTATCATAAAGAGTTAAAAAGAATTAATTTGCAAGAAAATAAGTGTCTTCTAACAATTTAAGAAAACTTGAAAAATGCCGTGTAGATTTTTTAAGGGGTGGAAGAGTTAAAGGAAGAGGTGGGCTCCCCTTTCTTAAAGATTCGAACACCCTTTCAAAACTCAGGCCCACCGAAAAGTTAATGCAGGGAGTGTGAGCGTGTGGCTGTGTGTGTTTTCATCTCGGCTGAGATATTGCTTTGCCTTTCTAGTCTTTTCCATAAATAAAAATGTGTGGACTAAACGGGTCGGCAAAAACAAGCCTTTGCCCCTTCGGAGAACCTAAATTCTAAGCCAGCGGCCTCTGCCTCCGTTTCACGGGCCTTTAGTACTTGGGCAGCTCATTGCTGAGGCCCTCTACTACTGCAACAACAACAACAAACTTGGCTAAGAGCTGCCTTTTGAAATGACTTTTAGATTTGCTAGGAAGAACGTTCCACTTCCAGTCATGAGATGAGAAGCCGAATTCCCTTTAACTGACAAGCAGCCCACACTGGGCGTCTCAGCTGAAATTTCGGCTGAGGGATAGGCTGCTTTGTGCGAAAACATGGGGGTGGGAGGGTGGGAGACAGACGGGGGGGTGATGCGGGGTGGTTGGGGGGACGCTGGCACTTCCCTCACCAATTAAGATTTTGCTACCTGTCCCCAGGATTTCACTTTCCAGGAGATTGACCCTTAAACCGGCAATCCCATTTGACGTTGCAGAGCATTTTTGTCGGAAAAATATCCTTGAATATTTAATTCGAGTTGGAAAAGTTATGGAGATACAGAGCAGCTGTGGCCATTTTTACAACACGACCATCTTCTGGCACTTAATTATGTTTCCCAGGAGCCTAAAAATATCTTAGCATTTTTTTCACTAATAGGAAATACCCTTTTTATGTCATTTTTAGGCATGAATGATGCCTCTGCAAACATACAGTTAAAAAAAAAGCCCACCAACGAAAAAACAAACTTTAAAATCCGAGAAAATATTTTTCTAATGTAAAGATTCTTATCTAATCCGACTGGAAACGTGCTTTAGCAGTGAGCCATTTTCATGCAAAATTGGAAGTGGCTTAATAAAGAGCAGATCAGGAATTAATCAAAGCTGAGACAATAGTGAAACTGTTTTTTGGCTCCTTCCGCCTTGAGAGAGTTGATCCTCGAAAAGGGAACATTTTGTTAAAAACGTTCAGTGTATATTTTACAAGTTATCTGGAGGAGAAAGAAATTTTAAATTTAAATCTAACCCAAAACAGCTTCATCTTTAAAACTGCCATCAAAAGGTTTAGACCAGATTTTCTCTTTCCCCTTCCCTCCCCTCCTCCCACCACCCCCCTGCAGCCTCCCCCCACCTCAACAGAACTAAAGAAGATGGGGTCTGCTGTAAAAAAAATATGTTTGAGCCCTGAAAAAGGATCTCCAAGCCTTCACGACACACAGCAAGAATTGGCATAGCTTTGAGCTCACTTTCTTCATGTCTTCACACTCCCTGAAACAGTCACCCTCTTCTTTCATCACTTGTTTTTTTTTCTCTTTCTCACTCTTCCTGCATGTTTGTGCAAGAAAACCTTAATATTACACTCCTCAGTGTGTGTGAGAGGGAGCATCGTTGAAAGCTTTATCCTCGGAGAGTTCCCTTTGTGACATTAGCAAAGGACAAGACTCTTCTCCCATCAGCACCTTCTACCTCCCACGCATTTACCCACGAAGCAGCCAAACAATTGTATCATTTCATTTGGAAAAGTCAAGTCCCTACAATAGCTCAAAATCAGTGACCAGCTAGAGAAGCGGGTTAACGTTCCTTTGGTCCGTGTTCTGGTGGATTTTTGTTGTTGCTGCTTTGTTTTTTTTCTTTCCCACTTGTTTCACCATGGCTCTTATGTGCTATAAATTCATGTTAAATCCCTTGGCTGGTTACAGTTTCAGATCTCATAGCTGCTCAGCTGCCAAGCTGGGAAAAACAAATTCCTGTGGGGCTAATGACAATGTCCGTAATACAAGGCTACTTGAGTTCTTATTTTCCCCAGCCCCTTCCCCCCACCCCCAGCCTCTCCAAAACATGTTTAAAAATTGCAGCCACATTGTAGCTGGAAGTGAAAAGGGTCTCCCTGTTTCGGAGTGAGATAGTAATGATCAAACTCCTTGCATGACTTTCCATTCTATGACTTTGAAGTTTAAGACAAAATGAAGGATTAGATGCAAGTGGAAGAAAAATGGTCAGACTCTTTTTCAGAAATATAAGGACAAACTCAAACCATTTCAGAGTCAAAAGGCTGGAATGCCTTTCCAGGACAGGTTTTCTGGTTATTAAGAGGGTTCTCAAATTAGATCAGAAAGAAACTAATGTAACAGCACTTTGGATTCGTAATTGGGAAGTGGCCTACCTGCAGAACAAACTGCAAGATGCGTTTCACCCGCACATCCGTCTTTTTCTGATGTATCAGAAAACAACAAATTCAGCATGCTTTTTAGTTTGAGTGGCTTGTGGGCCTCTTGCTTCTTCCTAACGGTGCTGAAGATAGATTTAATATGTAATCTTTTAGAAAATGCTTTCTTACCATTAAGCCAATTGAACCTGTTCTTCCTAGGATTTGGAGTTGAGAATTGGGGTTTCCTTTTTGGTTCAAAGGCAATTTAGTAAAATGACCCCCAATCTTTCTATTCAAATAAAAACCCTTGCTGAAGGTCAGGGGGCCGGGTGGCAGGAGGGTGAAAGTGGTTCTCTTCAGCTCATTCTTTGCTTCGTAAAATGCCATGAAAATGGCACTGTTAAGTACAGCGACAAAAAGGCTAATTGTTTTCCGAGAGTGATTCTAAAAGGATAACCATACTCGGTGGAATATGACAGATTCTCACTCTTTCCGATCATGATATTGATTGATGTTACAAGTAAATCTACTATCCTCTGAATCCCAGGAGGGGGTGTGGGGGGGTGAGGGGGTGGGGGGAAGGGGGAGCGCAAGCTGGAACGGGACAGCCAGCGATCGGAATTCCTAGTGGAGTGTATCTTCTCCTATTTCAGATGGTAGCTTTAAGGCAGGATATTTGGGACAGAAGTGGCGATTCCAAAATGAATACGAAATCATTGTGCTTCCACTAGCTTCGCTTTAGAGGGAATTTGTGCCAGACTGAACAGAAGAAAGTAAACTGTGTAAATGGTCACTGCTACATATTCCACAGCGACATTCTGATCGTGGCTCTCCAGAGCCCCTGGAAATTAGCTTTGAAAAGACCTTTATATGCTTCTGGTTACAGAGGGAGAGGACTTCTAAATTTGGATTTGGAAGACATGGTTGTACTTTGCTACACATTTGGATACTTGGATGAAAAATAACCGAGCGGTTTAGATTTGAGTTAGCTAAGCTTGGGTCCGAATTTACTGCAGCTACTATTTATTATACAACATAAATTACTTTATATTCCCTGTCCAGTTGCTCCGGGGGGAAAGAATTAGCAGTGTTTAGCTAAACAGCTAATGAGGCAAAGTTAGATTGACTGTTTCTCCAGTATTTCTAGTAATAATTGGAAAATTTGGATTTTGAAAGTGTTCCATGCCATCTGAATACTTACAAAGTTAAAATTGAAGAGTCCATGAAAAATGTAAGTCTCTAAGGTAAATATAGATTTGTTTGTATCAGCTGGAACCTTTAAAAACAGGACTACTGCAGTGTGAACAAGTAGGGTTCCTCCTCCAACACACACGTACCTTTTCCTACCTATCAATTTGATTTGCTTCATGCAGGAGCAGTCGATCATGCCAAAGCAGGATCATCAAGGAACCTTTCATTGTTAAAAAATAAGTTAGGATTTGACTTAAGAATCATCTTTGAAGCTAGCTTAATCAGAACGGTCTTTTGGAAGAGATCCAGAAATTGGGTTGAACATCTAGTTCATATCTCTCCAGTAACAAAAATATACCCCACGCTGGCCTTTCATTAATGTGTAGTAATTGCATGGGGCTTCAGACTTACAGCTAGCTCGTAATGCATTACACTAACTTTAAAACGTATTCGAGGGTCAGGGCTGATGATATAAAGTCCGAGTCATCTACAGTACTGAATCATTTTCCCCTCCAAAAGGATGCCAAAAGTCTCAGAATTCAATCATACTTGTTTCACTTGTATGCTTTATAAATAACAGTGTTTTGTCACACTGCTCTATGGTTGTTTGCACATAACTTATCTCTGTGTATATAAGAATCGGTGCATATATCTCAATTCCTCCATGGAGATCATGTAATTGATGTGATTTTCTGCTATACGTCTCATAATTGGAATTTCAGGCATAAATCGAATGATTGGATAATGCAGATGAGTTTTTTATTTACGCATTTTTAAGAAATGGGCTTTTAAATTCGGAACTGCAGAAATTAAATTTATCTCTTGCATTAAATGCAGAGTGCTCCAGTGTGGTTAATAGTAAACAAAATTGGAGACCATCATTTTTTTAAAATTTGGGACCAAATGGCCACACTCAAC